>NC_088413.1:4165901-4268401 GCF_034236695.1 Oncorhynchus nerka | reverse complement strand
TTCGATGCGATACGACTCGATGCACTAACATTTGGTTAGATTAGAGGATGAATCGATAGGGTTTGTTTCGATGCGATACGACTCGATGCACTAACATTTGGTTAGATTAGAGGATGAATCGAACCGGTTTGTTTCGATGCGATACGACTCGATGCACTAACATTTGGTTAGATTAGAGGATGAATCGAACCGGTTTGTTTCGATGCGATACGACTCGATGCACTAACATTTGGTTAGATTAGAGGATGAATCGATACGGTTTGTTTCGATGCGATACGACTCGATGCACTAACATTTGGTTAGATTAGAGGATGAATCGATAGGGTTTGTTTCGATGCGATACGACTCGATGCACTAACATTTGGTTAGATTAGAGGATGAATCGAACCGGTTTGTTTCGATGCGATACGACTCGATGCACTAACATTTGGTTAGATTAGAGGATGAATCAATACGGTTTGTTTCGATGCGATACGACATTTCGATGCACTAACATTTGGTTAGATTAGAGGATGAATCGATAGGGTTTGTTTCGATGCGATACGACTCGATGCACTAACATTTGGTTAGATTAGAGGATGAATCGATAGGGTTTGTTTCGATGCGATACGTCTCGATGCACTAACATTTGGTTAGATTAGAGGATGAATCGATAGGGTTTGTTTCGATGCGATACGACTCGATGCACTAACATTTGGTTAGATTAGAGGATGAATCGAACCGGTTTGTTTCGATGCGATACGACTCGATGCACTAACATTTGGTTAGATTAGAGGATGAATCGATAGGGTTTGTTTCGATGCGATATGACTCGATGCACTAACATTTGGTTAGATTAGAGGATGAATCGAACCGGTTTGTTTCGATGCGATACGACTCGATGCACTAACATTTGGTTAGATTAGAGGATGAATCGATAGGGTTTGTTTCGATGCGATACGACTCGATGCACTAACATTTGGTTAGATTAGAGGATGAATCGATACGGTTTGTTTCGATGCGATACGACTCGATGCACTAACATTTGGTTAGATTAGAGGATGAATCGATAGGGTTTGTTTCGATGCGATACGACTCGATGCACTAACATTTGGTTAGATTAGAGGATGAATCGATAGGGTTTGTTTCGATGCGATACGACTCGATGCAATAACATTTGGTTAGATTAGAGGATGAATCGATACGGTTTGTTTCGATGCGATACGACTCGATGCACTAACATTTGGTTAGATTAGAGGATGAATCGATAGGGTTTGTTTCGATGCGATACGACTCGATGCACTAACATTTGGTTAGATTAGAGGATGAATCGAACCGGTTTGTTTCGATGCGATACGACTCGATGCACTAACATTTGGTTAGATTAGAGGATGAATCGAACCGGTTTGTTTCGATGCGATACGACTCGATGCACTAACATTTGGTTAGATTAGAGGATGAATCGATAGGGTTTGTTTCGATGCGATACGACTCGATGCACTAACATTTGGTTAGATTAGAGGATGAATCGATAGGGTTTGTTTCGATGCGATACGACTCGATGCACTAACATTTGGTTAGATTAGAGGATGAATCGAACCGGTTTGTTTCGATGCGATACGACTCGATGCACTAACATTTGGTTAGATTAGAGGATGAATCGATAGGGTTTGTTTCGATGCGATACGACTCGATGCACTAACATTTGGTTAGATTAGAGGATGAATCGATAGGGTTTGTTTCTGATGCGATACGACTCGATGCACTAACATTTGGTTAGATTAGAGGATGAATCGAACCGGTTTGTTTCGATGCGATACGACTCGATGCACTAACATTTGGTTAGATTAGAGGATGAATCGAACCGGTTTGTTTCGATGCGATACGACTCGATGCACTAACATTTGGTTAGATTAGAGGATGAATCGATAGGGTTTGTTTCGATGCGATACGACTCGATGCACTAACATTTGGTTAGATTAGAGGATGAATCGAACGGTTTGTTTCGATGCGATACGACTCGATGCACTAACATTTGGTTAGATTAGAGGATGAATCGACCGGTTTGTTTCGATGCGATACGACTCGATGCACTAACATTTGGTTAGATTAGAGGATGAATCGATAGGGTTTGTTTCGATGCGATACGACTCGATGCACTAACATTTGGTTAGATTAGAGGATGAATCGATAGGGTTTGTTTCGATCGATACGACTCGATGCACTAACATTTGGTTAGATTAGAGGATGAATCGATAGGGTTTGTTTCGATGCGATACGACTCGATGCACTAACATTTGGTTAGATTAGAGGATGAATCGATAGGGTTTGTTTCGATGCGATCGACTCGATGCACTAACATTTGGTTAGATTAGAGGATGAATCGAACCGGTTTGTTTCGATGCGATACGACTCGATGCACTAACATTTGGTTAGATTAGAGGATGAATCGATAGGGTTTGTTTCGATGCGATACGACTCGATGCACTAACATTTGGTTAGATTAGAGGATGAATCGAACCGGTTTGTTTCGATGCGATACGACTCGATGCACTAACATTTGGTTAGATTAGAGGATGAATCGAACCGGTTTGTTTCGATGCGATACGACTCGATGCACTAACATTTGGTTAGATTAGAGGATGAATCGATAGGGTTTGTTTCGATCGATCGACTCGATGCACTAACATTTGGTTAGATTAGAGGATGAATCGATAGGGTTTGTTTCGATGCGATACGACTCGATGCACTAACATTTGGTTAGATTAGAGGATGAATCGATAGGGTTTGTTTCGATGCGATACGACTCGATGCACTAACATTTGGTTAGATTAGAGGATGAATCGATAGGGTTTGTTTCGATGCGATACGACTCGATGCACTAACATTTGGTTAGATTAGAGTATGAATCGAACCGGTTTGTTTCGATGCGATACGACTCGATGCACTAACATTTGGTTAGATTAGAGGATGAATCGATAGGGTTTGTTTCGATGCGATACGACTCGATGCACTAACATTTGGTTAGATTAGAGGATGAATCGATAGGGTTTGTTTCGATGCGATACGACTCGATGCACTAACATTTGGTTAGATTAGAGGATGAATCGATAGGGTTTGTTTCGATGCGATACGACTCGATGCACTAACATTTGGTTAGATTAGAGGATGAATCGATAGGGTTTGTTTCGATGCGATACGACTCGATGCACTAACATTTGGTTAGATTAGAGGATGAATCGAACCGGTTTGTTTCAATGCGATACGACTCGATGCACTAACATTTGGTTAGATTAGAGGATGAATCGATAGGGTTTGTTTCGATGCGATACGTCTCGATGCACTAACATTTGGTTAGATTAGAGGATGAATCGAACCGGTTTGTTTCGATGCGATACGACTCGATGCACTAACATTTGGTTAGATTAGAGGATGAATCGATAGGGTTTGTTTCGATGCGATACGACTCGATGCACTAACATTTGGTTAGATTAGAGGATGAATCGATAGGGTTTGTTTCGATGCGATCGCTTTTCGATGCACTAACATTTGGTTAGATTAGAGCATGAATCGATAGGGTTTGTTTCGATGCTAGATTAGAGCATGCGATACGACTCGATGCACTAACATTTGGTTAGATTAGAGGATGAATCGATACGGTTTGTTTCGATGCGATACGACTCGATGCACTAACATTTGGTTAGATTAGAGGATGAATCGATAGGGTTTGTTTCGATGCGATACGACTCGATGCACTAACATTTGGTTAGAGTAGAGGATGAATCGAACCGGTTTGTTTCGATGCGATACGACTCGATGCACTAACATTTGGTTAGATTAGAGGATGGATCGATACGGTTTGTTTCGATGCGATACGACTCGATGCACTAACATTTGGTTAGATTAGAGGATGAATCGATAGGGTTTGTTTCGATGCGATACGACTCGATGCACTAACATTTGGTTAGATTAGAGGATGAATCGAACCGGTTTGTTTCGATGCGATACGACCCGATGCACTAACATTTGGTTAGATTAGAGGATGAATCGATACGGTGATTTTAATCACTCACGATGCCAAACATACCCTCATAAAACGGACTATCCTACCGATCCTTGAATTCGGTGATGTCATTTACAAAATGGCCTCCAACACGCTACTCAGCAAATTGGATGCAGTATATCACAGTGCCAGCCGTTTTTTCACCAAAGCCCCATACACTACCCACCACTCTGACCTGTATGCTCTCGTTGGCTGGCCCTCGCTACGTATTCGTTGCCAAACCCACTGGCTTCAGGTCATCTTTTAGTCTTTACTATGTAAAGCCCCGCCTTATGTCACCATAGCAACACCAATCCGTAGCATGCCCTCCAGCAGGTATATTTCATTGGTCACCCCCAAAGCCAACACCTCATTTGGCCTCCTTTCCTTCCAGTTCTCTGCTGCCAATGACTGGAACAAATTGCAAAAATCACTGAAGCTGGAGTCTTATATCTCCCTCTCTAACTTTAAGCATCAGCTGTCAGAGCAGCTTACAAATCATTGCTTGCACCTGTACATAGCCTATCTGTAAATAGCCGATCCAACTACCTCATCCCCATATTGTTATTTATCTTATTGCACTTTTGCAACCCAGTATCTCTTCTTGCACATCTATCACTCCAGTGTTAATGCTAAATTGTTCTATTGGTGTAGGCCTGTTTAGTTGGTATTGACATGATGAAGGTATGATGGCTGGTTCTATTGGTGTAGGCCTTAAAATGTTCAGATATAAGAGAAGAGGGTCAGACGCGTGAGATAAAAGAGAGGAAGCGAGTTGGCAGCTTTGAAGTTGGATCGTCTTTTGAGGCTTTAAACTGTTCTTACACTGGGATTTACACTGGGATTTACACTGTTATTTACACTGTGATTTACACTGATTTACACTGAGATTTACAACATTCAAATCAACTGGGAAATGGTGACGGTGAACCTGAATAATCAAATAAATAAAATCTAATGTAGATTACTATGTACAGACACTATAGTCTCTAGTCTAATGTAGATTACTATGTACAGACACTATAGTCTCTAGTCTAATGTAGATTACTATGTACAGACACTATAGTCTCTAGTCTAATGTTCAGACTGCTGTACAGACACTATAGTCTCTAGTCTAATGTTCAGACTGCTATACAGACACTATAGTCTTTAGACAGACAGACAGACAGACGTCAGGGATTAGAGGTCAAAGGGTTAGGGTTGGGGTTGGAGACCAGGGGTCAGGGTTGGGGTTGGAGACCAGGGGTCAGGGTTAGGGTAGGAGACCAGGGGTCAGGGTTAGGGTTGGAGACCAGCGGTCAGGGTTGGAGACCAGGGGTCAGGGTTAGGGTTGGAGACCAGGGGTCAGGGTTGGGGTTGGAGACCAGGGGTCAGGGTCAGGGTTAGGGTTGGAGACCAGGAGTCAGGGTTAGGGTTGGAGACCAGCGGTCAGGGTTGGAGACCAGGGGTCAGGGTTAGGGTTGGAGACCAGGGGTCAGGGTCAGGGTTAGGGTTGGAGACCAGGGGTCAGGGTCGGGGTTAGGGTTGGAGACCAGGGGTCAGGGTCAGGGTCAGGGTTGGAGACCAGGGGTCAGGGTCAGGGTTGGAGACCAGGGGTCAGGTTTAGGGTTGGAGACCAGAGGTCAGGGTCAGGGTTGGAGACCAGGGGTCAGGGTCAGGGTTGGAGACCAGGGGTCAGGGTCAGGGTTGGAGACCAGGGGTCAGGGTTAGGGTTGGAGACCAGGGGTCAGGGTACTCACAGTGAAGAACCCCAGCACTGTAACGTTGTGAAGGCTGATGTGTTCTGAAGCGGCATCAGTCGTCTCTAACGCCACGGCACTAGGACCTGACCGCCTCTTCAACCACTGGACAATACCCTGCACTGTCCTCTTCCCTAAAACACACACAGTTTGATGGTTAGGTTTAGGGTCAGTAGGGTTTGAGGTCAGAGGTCAGTGGTCAGGGGCTAGAGGTTATTACCAGTGAAGTCGACGGGGTTGTTTCTGTCTCCGTCGGTGAACAGTTTGATGGTTGGGAAACTTCCGACATCAAACTCTTCCGCCAGCTCCTTCTCCTCTGCAGCATCCACTTTAGCCAGACGGTATCCGTCGCTCTCTCCCTCCTTTCTCTCTCCCTTCAATACCCCCGCTGCCTCCACATACACCGGCTCCAACTGACGGCAGTGACCACACCACGGAGCATCTACACACACACACACACACACACACACACACACACACACACACACACACACACACACACACACGCAGGCACACACACACACACACACACACACATACACAGACACACACACACGCACGCACACGCACACACACATACATACACACACACACACACACACACACACACACACACACACACACACACACACACACACACACACACACACACACACACACACACGCACGCACACACGCACACACACACACACACACATACACAGACACACACACACGCACGCACGCACACACACACACACACACACACACACACACACACACACACACACACACACACACACACACACACACAATTGCATATGGCAAATGAATGATAAAATGCAAATATACCAGATCAGATCCAGAGTCAGTTGAGGCTAAACTGGTAACCATGGTAACTCCTCATAACCTTAACCTCAGGTAGAGATAGCCCTGGTAGCTATGGTAACTCCTCCTAACCTTAACCTCAGGTAGAGATAGCCCTGGTAACTCCTAACCTTAACCTCATGTAGAGATAGCCCTGGTAACTCCTCCTAACCTTAACCTCAGGTATAGGTAGCCCTGGTAACTCCTCCTAACCTTAACCTCAGGTAGAGATAGCCCTGGTAACTCCTCCTAACCTTAACCTCAGGTATAGGTAGCCCTGGTAACTCCTCCTAACCTTAACCTCAGGTAGAGGTAGCCCTGGTAACTCCTCCTAACCTTAACCTCAGGTAGAGGTAGCCCTGGTAACTCCTCCTAACCTTAACCTCAGGTAGAGGTAGCCCTGGTAACTCCTCCTAACCTTAACCTCAGGTAGAGATAGCCCTGGTAACCATGGTAACTCCTCCTAACCTTAACCTCAGGTAGAGATAGCCCTGGTAGCCATGGTAACTCCTCCTAACCTTAACCTCAGGTAGAGGTAGCCCTGGGAGAATTTACATGTGCTGCAGTTGGAGAGAACATGTGAACATTCAGCTGATAAGGGTACTTAGTGATGACGAGTGTTAAGGTCAGGGAGTAAAACAAATAAGGGTCCTGAGAGATGACGAGGGTTAGGGTAAGGGAGTTATAGAGTCATGAGGATGAAGAGAAGGTTTCAAATTAATTGTACAACTGGCCAGGATGACTAGGTGACTAACCCTAACCCAAGATGACTAGGTGACTAACCCTAACCCTAACCCAAGAGGACTAGGTGACTAACCCTAACCCTAACCCAGGTGACTAGGTGACTAACCCTAACCCTAACCCAAGATGACTAGGTGACTAACCCTAACCCAAGATGACTAGATGACTAACCATAACCCAGATGACTAGGTGACTAACCCTAACCCAAGAGGACTAGGTGACTAACCCTAACACTAACCCAGGTGACTAGATGACTAACCCTAACCCAAGATGACTAGGTGACTAACCCTAACCCAGATGACTAGGTGACTAATCCCAACTTAAGATGACTAGGTGACTAACCCTATCCCAAGATGACTAGGTGACTAACCCTAACCCAAGATGACTAGATGACTAACCCTAACCCAGATGACTAGGTGACTAACCCTAACCAAAGATGACTAGATGACTAACCCTAACCCAGAAGACTAGGTGACTAACCCTAACCAAAGATGACTAGATGCCTAACCCTAACCCAGATGACTAGGTGACTAACCCTAACCCAAGAGGACTAGGTGACTAACCCTAACCCTAACCCAAGAGGACTAGGTGACTAACCCTAACCCTAACCCAAGATGACTAGATGACTAACCATAACCCAGATGACTAGGTGACTAACCCTAACCCAAGAGGACTAGGTGACTAACCCTAACACTAACCCAGATGACTAGATGACTAACCCTAACCCAAGATGACTAGGTGACTAACCCTAACCCAGATGACTAGGTGACTAATCCCAACCTAAGATGACTAGGTGACTAACCCTATCCCAAGATGACTAGGTGACTAACCCTAACCCAAGATGACTAGATGACTAACCCTAACCCAGATGACTAGGTGACTAACCCTAACCAAAGATGACTAGATGCCTAACCCTAACCCAGATGACTAGGTGACTAACCCTAACCCAAGATGACTAGGTGACTAACCCTAACCCAGATGACTAGGTGACTAACCCTAACCCAGATGACTAGGTGACTAACCCTAACCCACATGACTAGATGACTAACCCTAACCCTAACCCAGATGACTAGGTGACTAACCCTAACCCAAGAGGACTAGGTGACTAACCCTAACCCAGATGACCAGGTGATTAACCCTAACCCAAAGATGACTAGGTGACTAACCCTAACCCAGATGACTAGGTGACTAACCCTAACCCAAGATGACTAGGTGACTAACCCTATCCCAGATGACTAGGTGATTAACCCTAACCCAAGATGACTAGGTGACTAACCCTAACCCAAGATGACTAGGTGACTAACCCTAACCCAGATGACTAGGTGATTAACCCTAACCCAAGATGACTAGGTGACTAACCCTAACCCTAACCCTAACCCTAACCCAGATTACTAGGTGATTAACCCTAACCCAAGATGACTAGGTGACTAACACTAACCCAGATGACTAGGTGACTAACCCTAACCCAAGATGACTAGGTGATTAACCCTAACCCAGATGACTAGGTGATTAACCCTAACCCAAGATGACTAGGTGACTAACCCTAACCCTAACCCAGATGACTAGGTGACTAACCCTAACCCTAACCCAGATGACAGGTGACTAACCCTAACCCAGATGACTAGGTGACTAATCCTAACCTAAGATGACTAGGTGACTAACCCTATCCCAGATGACTAGGTGACTAACCCTAACCCAGATGACTAGGTGACTAACCCTAACCCAGATGACTAGGTGACTAACCCTAACCCAGATGACTAGGTGACTAACCCTAACCCAGATGACTAGGTGACTAACCCTAACCCATATGACTAGGTGACTAACCCTAACCCAGATGACTAGGTGACTAACCCTAACCCAGATGACTAGGTGACTAACCCTAACCCAGATGACTAGGTGACTAACCCTAACCCATATTGCTAGGTGACTAACCCTAACCCAGATGACTAGGTGACTAACCCTAACCCTAACCCAGATGACAGGCGACTAACCCTAACCCAGATGACTAGGTGACTAACCCTAACACTAACCCAGATGACTAGGTGACTAACCCTAACCCAAGATGACTGGGTGACTAACCCTAACCAAGATGACTAGGTAACTAACCCTAACCCAAGATGACTAGGTGACTAACCCTAACCCAAGATGACTGGGTGACTAACCCTAACCAAGATGACTAGGTAACTAACCCTAACCCAAGATGACTAGGTGACTAACCCTAACCCAAGATGACTAGGTGACTAACCCTAACCCAGATGACTAGGTAACTAACCCTAACCCAGATGACTAGGTAACTAACCCTAACCCAGATGACTAGGTAACTAACCCTAACCCAGATGACTAGGTGACTAACCCTAACCCAGATGACTAGGTAACTAACCCTAACCCAGATGACTAGGTAACTAACCCTAACCCAAGATGACTAGGTGACTAACCCTAACCCAAGATGACTAGGTGACTAACCCTAACACTAACCCAGATGACTAGGTAACTAACCCTAACCCAAGATGACTAGGTAACTAACCCTAACCCAGATGACTAGGTGACTAACCCTAACCCAAATGACTAGGTGACTAACCCTAACCCAGATGACTAGGTAACTAACCCTAACCCAGATGACTAGGTAACTAACGTTAACCTTCACTATGTTGCTACTCACAGAACTCAACCAGCAGGAACTTGTTTTCACTCAGGGCCCTTTGGAAGTTATTGATGTGTAGAACCATCACGTCCTTCTCCTCCTCTATCTCAGTCGTTTTCTCTTTCTTCTCCGGCTCTGTCTCTTGTTCCGCTGCGTCGGTCTGTTCTGGACTGGTGTCCTCCGCCGTCTCGGTACGGGACACATGGAGAACCAGAACCACGGCTACTAGAACCACACAGAACCGCATGGTGATGATGCTGATGGAGAATAACCCTCGTCACAAACTGTTCTGCTGAACAAAAGTTCTGCTGGTCACACACTATCCTGTCCACTAGTCACGCAGTGTCCTGTCTCTCCTGTCCACAAGTCACGCAGTGTCCTGTCTCTCCTGTCCACAAGTCACGCAGTGTCCTGTCTCTCCTGTCCACTGGTCACACTCTGTTCTGTCTCTCCTGTCTCCAGTCTCTCCTCTGTTCTGTCTCTCCTGTCTCCAGTCTCTCCTCTGTTCTGTCTCTCCTGTCCACTGGCCACACTCTGTTCTGTCTCTCCTGTCTCCAGTCTCTCCTCTGTTCTGTCTCTCCTCTCTCCAGTCTCTCCTCTGTTCTGTCTCTCCTCTCTCCAGTCTCTCCTCTGTTCTGTCTCTCCTGTATCCAGTCTCTCCTCTGTTCTGTCTCTCCTCTCTCCAGTCTCTCCTCTGTTCTGTCTCTCCTCTCTCCAGTCTCTCCTCTGTTCTGTCTCTCCTGTCCACTGGTCACACTCTGTTCTGTACCTCCTCTGTTCTGTCTCACTGCCACACACAACTGATAACACAGTCTCCTCTGACGAGCACAACAGGTGCGTGTGTGTTTGTGTCAGAATCCTACTGGTCTCACTACCGACCAATCAGAAGCCGAATCCCAATCTTAAATGGCCAATCACAAAGTGTCACATTTCACTGGAGTAGAAACGGTAGCTCAGTTCAAACACACACACACACACACACACACACACACACACACACACACACACACACACACACACACACACATGCACACACACACACAAACATATATACAGTGGGGCAAAAAATTTGCAAATAAATTCATTAAAAATCCTACAATGTGATTTTCTGGATTTTCTTTTCTCATGTTGTCTGTCATAGTTGAAGTGAACCTATGATGGAAATTAGAGTCCTCTCTCATCTTTTTAGGTGGGAGAACTTGCACAATTGGTGGCTGACTAAATACTTTTTAAAATACTGTATATATATATATATATATATATAACTCACCAGCTACCTCCCTGTTCCCTAACACTTTATATACAGCTACCTCCCTGTTCCCTAACACTTTATCTACAGCTACCTCCCTGTTCCCTAACACTTTATCTACAGCTACCTCCCTGTTCCCTAACACTTTATCTACAGCTACCTCCCTGTTCCCTAAACACTTTATCTACAGCTACCTCCCTGTTCCCTAACACTTTATCTACAGCCACCTCCCTGTTCCCTAACACTTTATCTACAGCTACCTCCCTGTTCCCTAACACTTTATCTACAGCCACCTCCCTGTTCCCTAACACTTTATATACAGCTACCTCCCTGTTCCCTAACACTTTATCTACAGCTACCTCCCTGTTCCGTAACACTTTATCTACAGCTACCTCCCTGTTCCCTAACACTTTATCTATAGCTACCTCCCTGTTCCCTAACACTTTATCTACAGCTACCTCCCTGTTCCCTAACACTTTATATACAGCTACCTCCCTGGTCCCTAACACTTTATCTACAGCTACCTCCCTGTTCCCTAACACTTTATCTACAGCTACCTCCCTGTTCCCTAACACTTTATCTACAGCTACCTCCCTGTTCCCTAACACTTTATATACAGCTACCTCCCTGTTCCCTAACGCCTAACACTTTATCTACAGCTACCTCCCTGTTCCCTAACACTTTATCTACAGCTACCTCCCTGTTCCCTAACGCCTAACACTTTATATACAGCTACCTCCCTGTTCCCTAACACTTTATCTACAACTACCTCCTGTTCCCTAACACTTTATCTACAGCTACCTCCCTGTTCCCTAACACTTTATCTACAGCTACCTCCCTGTTCCCTAACACTTTATATACAGCTACCTCCCTGTTCCCTAACACTTTATCTACAGCTACCTCCCTGTTCCCTAACACTTTATCTACAGCTACCTCCCTGTTCCCTACCACTTTATATACAGCTACCTCCCTGTTCCCTAACACTTTATCTACAGCTACCTCCCTGTTCCCTAACACTTTATATACAGCTACCTCCCTGTTCCCTAACACTTTATCTACAACTACCTCCCTGTTCCCTAACACTTTATATACAGCTACCTCCCTGTTCCCTAACACTTTATCTACAGCTACCTCCCTGTTCCCTAACACTTTATAGACAGCTACCTCCCTGTTCCCTAACACTTTATATACAGCTACCTCCCTGTTCCCTAACACTTTATATACAGCTACCTCCCCTGTTCCCTAACACTTTATATACAGCTACCTCCCTGTTCCCTAACACTTTATCTACAGCTACCTCCCTGTTCCCTAACACTTTATCTACAGCTACCTCCTGTTCCCTAACCCTTTATCTACAGCTACCTCCCTGTTCCCTAACACTTTATCTACAGCTACCTCCCTGTTCCCTAACTCTTTATCTACAGCTACCTCCCTGTTCCCTACCACTTTATATACAGCTACCTCCTGTTCCCTAACACTTTATCTACAGCTACCTCCCTGTTCCCTAACACTTTATATACAGCTACCTCCCTGTTCCCTAACACTTTATCTACAACTACCTCCCTGTTCCCTAACACTTTATCTACAGCTACCTCCCTGTTCCCTAACACTTTATATACAGCTACCTCCCTGTTCCCTGTTCCCTTACACTTTATCTACAGCTACCTCCCTGTTCCTTAACACTTTATCTACAGCTACCTCCCTGTTCCCTAACACTTTATCTACAGCTACCTCCCTGTTCCCTAACACTTTATATACAGCTACCTCCCTGTTCCCTAACACTTTATATATAGCTACCTCCCTGTTCCCTAACACTTTATCTACAGCTACCTCCCTGTTCCCTAACACTTTATCTACAGCTACCTCCCTGTTCCCTAACACTTTATCTACAGCTACCTCCCTGTTCCCTAACACTTTATCTATAGCTACCTCCCTGTTCCCTAACACTTTATCTACAGCTACCTCCCTGTTCCCTAACACTTTATATACAGCTACCTCCCTGGTCCCTAACACTTTATCTACAGCTACCTCCCTGTTCCCTAACACTTTATCTACAGCTACCTCCCTGTTCCCTAACACTTTATCTACAGCTACCTCCCTGTTCCCTAACACTTTATCTACAGCTACCTCCCTGTTCCCTAACACTTTATATACAGCTACCTCCCTGGTCCCTAACACTTTATCTACAGCTACCTCCCTGTTCCCTAACACTTTATCTACAGCTACCTCCCTGTTCCCTAACACTTTATCTACAGCTACCTCCCTGTTCCCTAACACTTTATATACAGCTACCTCCCTGTTCCCTAACGCCTAACACTTTATCTACAGCTACCTCCCTGTTCCCTAACACTTTATCTACAGCTACCTCCCTGTTCCCTAACGCCTAACACTTTATATACAGCTACCTCCCTGTTCCCTAACACTTTATCTACAACTACCTCCCTGTTCCCTAACACTTTATCTACAGCTACCTCCCTGTTCCCTAACACTTTATCTACAGCTACCTCCCTGTTCCCTAACACTTTATATACAGCTACCTCCCTGTTCCCTAACACTTTATCTACAGCTACCTCCCTGTTCCCTAACACTTTATCTACAGCTACCTCCCTGTTCCCTACCACTTTATATACAGCTACCTCCTGTTCCCTAACACTTTATCTACAGCTACCTCCCTGTTCCCTAACACTTTATATACAGCTACCTCCTGTTCCCTAACACTTTATCTACAACTACCTCCCTGTTCCCTAACACTTTATATACAGCTACCTCCCTGTTCCCTAACACTTTATCTACAGCTACCTCCCTGTTCCCTAACACTTTATAGACAGCTACCTCCCTGTTCCCTAACACTTTATATACAGCTACCTCCCTGTTCCCTAACACTTTATATACAGCTACCTCCCTGTTCCCTAACACTTTATATACAGCTACCTCCCTGTTCCCTAACACTTTATCTACAGCTACCTCCCTGTTCCCTAACACTTTATCTACAGCTACCTCCCTGTTCCCTAACCCTTTATCTACAGCTACCTCCCTGTTCCCTAACACTTTATCTACAGCTACCTCCCTGTTCCCTAACTCTTTATCTACAGCTACCTCCCTGTTCCCTACCACTTTATATACAGCTACCTCCCTGTTCCCTAACACTTTATCTACAGCTACCTCCCTGTTCCCTAACACTTTATATACAGCTACCTCCCTGTTCCCTAACACTTTATCTACAACTACCTCCCTGTTCCCTAACACTTTATCTACAGCTACCTCCCCTGTTCCCTAACACTTTATATACAGCTACCTCCTGTTCCCTGTTCCCTTACACTTTATCTACAGCTACCTCCCTGTTCCTTAACACTTTATCTACAGCTACCTCCCTGTTCCCTAACACTTTATCTACAGCTACCTCCCTGTTCCCTAACACTTTATATACAGCTACCTCCCTGTTCCCTAACACTTTATATATAGCTACCTCCCTGTTCCCTAACACTTTATCTACAGCTACCTCCCTGTTCCCTAACACTTTATCTACAGCTACCTCCCTGTTCCCTAACACTTTATCTACAGCTACCTCCCTGTTCCCTAACACTTTATCTACAGCTACCTCCCTGTTCCCTAACACTTTATATACAGCTACCTCCCTGGTCCCTAACACTTTATCTACAGCTACCTCCCTGTTCCCTAACACTTTATCTACAGCTACCTCCCTGTTCCCTAACACTTTATCTACAGCTACCTCCCTGTTCCCTAACACTTTATATACAGCTACCTCCCTGTTCCCTAACGCCTAACACTTTATCTACAGCTACCTCCCTGTTCCCTAACACTTTATCTACAGCTACCTCCCTGTTCCCTAACGCCTAACACTTTATATACAGCTACCTCCCTGTTCCCTAACACTTTATCTACAACTACCTCCCTGTTCCCTAACACTTTATCTACAGCTACCTCCCTGTTCCCTAACACTTTATTTACAGCTACCTCCCTGTTCCCTAACACTTTATATACAGCTACCTCCCTGTTCCCTAACACTTTATCTACAGCTACCTCCTGTTCCCTAACACTTTATCTACAGCTACCTCCCTGTTCCCTACCACTTTATATACAGCTACCTCCTGTTCCCTAACACTTTATCTACAGCTACCTCCCTGTTCCCTAACACTTTATCTACAGCTACCTCCCTGTTCCCTAACACTTTATATACAGCTACCTCCCTGTTCCCTAACACTTTATCTACAGCTACCTCCCTGTTCCCTAACACTTTATCTACAGCTACCTCCCTGTTCCCTAACACTTTATCTACAGCTACCTCCCTGTTCCCTAACCCTTTATCTACAGCTACCTCCCTGTTCCCTAACACTTTATCTACAGCTACCTCCCTGTTCCCTAACTCTTTATCTACAGCTACCTCCCTGTTCCCTACCACTTTATATACAGCTACCTCCCTGTTCCCTAACACTTTATCTACAGCTACCTCCCTGTTCCCCAACACTTTATATACAGCTACCTCCCTGTTCCCTAACACTTTATCTACAGCTACCTCCCTGTTCCCTAACACTTTATATACAGCTACCTCCCTGTTCCCTAACACTTTATCTACAGCTACCTCCCTGTTCCCTAACACTTTATCTACATCTACCTCCCTGTTCCCTAACACTTTATCTACAGCTACCTCCCTGTTCCCTAACACTTTATATACAACTACCTCCCTGTTCCCTAACACTTTATCTACAGCTACCTCACAGTTCCCTAACACTTTATATACAGCTACCTCCCTGTTCCCTAACACTTTATATACAGCAACCTCCCTGTTCCCTAACACTTTATCTACAGCTACCTCCCTGTTCCCAAACACTTTATCTACAGCTACCTCCCTGTTCCCTAACCCCTAACACTTCATATACAGCTACCTCCCTGTTCCCTAACACTTTATCTACAGCTACCTCCCTGTTCCCTAACACTTTATCTACAGCTACCTCCCTGTTCCCTAACACTTTATCTACAGCTACCTCCCTGTTCCCTAACACTTTATCTACAGCTACCTCCCTGTTCCCTAACACTTTATCTATAGCTACCTCCCTGTTCCCTAACACTTTATCTACAGCTACCTCCCTGTTCCCTAACCCCTAACACTTCATATACAGCTACCTCCCTGTTCCCTAACATTTTATCTACAGCTACCTTCCTGTTCCCTAACACTTTATCTACAGCTACCTCCCTGTTCCCTAACACTTTATCTACAGCTACCTCCCTGTTCCCTAACACTTTATATACAGCTACCTCCCTGTTCCCTAACGCCTAACACTTTATCTACAGCTACCTCCCTGTTCCCTAACACTTTATCTACAGCTACCTCCCTGTTCCCTAACGCCTAACACTTTATATACAGCTACCTCCCTGTTCCCTAACACTTTATCTACAGCTACCTCCCTGTTCCCTAACACTTTATCTACAGCTACCTCCCTGTTCCCTAACACTTTATCTACAGCTACCTCCCTGTTCCCTAACACTTTATCTACAGCTACCTCCCTGTTCCCTAACACTTTATCTACAGCTACCTCCCTGTTCCCTAACACTTTATCACCAGCTACCTCCCTGTTCCCTAACACTTTATCTACAGCCACCTCCCTGTTCCCTAACACTTTATCTACAGCTACCTCCCTGTTCCCTAACACTTTATCTACAGCCACCTCCTGTTCCCTAACACTTTATATACAGCTACCTCCCTGTTCCCTAACACTTTATCTACAGCTACCTTCCTGTTCCCTAACACTTTATCACCAGCTACCTTCCTGTTCCCTAACACTTTATCTACAGCTACCTCCCTGTTCCCTAACACTTTATCTACAGCTACCTCCCTGTTCCCTAACACTTTATCTACAGCTACCTCCCTGTTCCCTAACACTTTATATACAGCTACCTCCCTGTTCCTAACACTTTATCTACAGCTACCTCCCTGTTCCCTAACACTTTATCTACAGCTACCTCCCTATTCCCTAACACTTTATCACCAGCTACCTCCCTGTTCCCTAACACTTTATCTACAGCTACCTCCCTGTTCCCTAACACTTTATCTACAGCTACCTCCCTGTTCCCTAACACTTTATCTACAGCTACCTCCCTGTTCCCTAACACTTTATCACCAGCTACCTCCTGTTCCCTAACACTTTATCTACAGCTACCTCCCTGTTCCCTAACACTTTATCTACAGCCACCTACCTGTTCCCTAACACTTTATCTACAGCTACCTCCCTGTTCCCTAACACTTTATCTACAGCCACCTCCCTGTTCCCTAACACTTTATATACAGCTACCTCCCTGTTCCCTAACACTTTATCTACAACTACCTCCCTGTTCCGTAACACTTTATCTACAGCTACCTCCTGTTCCCTAACACTTTATCTACAGCTACCTCCATGTTCCCTAACACTTTATCTACAGCTACCTCCTGTTCCCTAACACTTTATCTACAGCTACCTCCCTGTTCCCTAACACTTTATCACCAGCTACCTCCTGTTCCCTAACACTTTATCTACAGCTACCTCTCTGTTCCCTAACACTTTATCTACAGCCACCTCCCCCTGTTCCCTAACACTTTATCTACAGCTACCTCCTGTTCCCTAACACTTTATCTACAGCTACCTCCCTGTTCCCTAACACTTTATCTACAGCCACCTCCCTGTTCCCTAACACTTTATATACAGCTACCTCCCTGTTCCCTAACACTTTATCTACAGCTACCTTCCTGTTCCCTAACACTTTATCACCAGCTACCTCCCTGTTCCCTAACACTTTATCTACAGCTACCTCCCTGTTCCCTAACACTTTATCTACAGCTACCTCCCTGTTCCCTAACACTTTATATACAGCTACCTCCCTGTTCCCTAACACTTTATCTACAGCTACCTCCCTGTTCCCTAACACTTTATCTACAGCTACCTCCCTGTTCCCTAACACTTTATCGACAGCTACCTCCCTGTTCCCTAACACTTTATCTACAGCTACCTCCTGTTCCCTAACACTTTATCACCAGCTACCTCCCTGTTCCCTAACACTTTATCTACAGCTACCTCCCTGTTCCCTAACACTTTATCTACAGCTACCTCCCTGTTCCCTAACACTTTATCTACAGCTACCTCCCTGTTCCCTAACACTTTATCACCAGCTACCTCCCTGTTCCCTAACACTTTATCTACAGCTACCTCCCTGTTCCCTAACACTTTATCTACAGCCACCTCCCTGTTCCCTAACACTTTATCTACAGCTACCTCCCTGTTCCCTAACACTTTATCTACAGCCACCTCCCTGTTCCCTAACACTTTATATACAGCTACCTCCCTGTTCCCTAACACTTTATCTACAGCTACCTCCCTGTTCCGTAACACTTTATCTACAGCTACCTCCCTGTTCCCTAACACTTTATCTATAGCTACCTCCCTGTTCCCTAACACTTTATCTACAGCTACCTCCCTGTTCCCTAACACTTTATCTACAGCTACCTCACTGTTCCCTAACACTTTATCTACAGCTACCTCCCTGTTCCCTAACACTTTATATACAGCTACCTCCCTGTTCCCTAACGCCTAACACTTTATCTACAGCTACCTCCCTGTTCCCTAACACTTTATCTACAGCTACCTCCCTGTTCCCTAACGCCTAACACTTTATATACAGCTACCTCCCTGTTCCCTAACACTTTATCTACAACTACCTCCCTGTTCCCTAACACTTTATCTACAGCTACCTCCCTGTTCCCTAACACTTTATCTACAGCTACCTCCCTGTTCCCTAACACTTTATATACAGCTACCTCCCTGTTCCCTAACACTTTATCTACAGCTACCTCCCTGTTCCCTAACACTTTATCTACAGCTACCTCCCTGTTCCCTACCACTTTATATACAGCTACCTCCCTGTTCCCTAACACTTTATCTACAGCTACCTCCCTGTTCCCTAACACTTTATATACAGCTACCTCCCTGTTCCCTAACACTTTATCTACAACTACCTCCCTGTTCCCTAACACTTTATATACAGCTACCTCCCTGTTCCCTAACACTTTATCTACAGCTACCTCCCTGTTCCCTAACACTTTATAGACAGCTACCTCCTGTTCCCTAACACTTTATATACAGCTACCTCCCTGTTCCCTAACACTTTATCTACAGCTACCTCCCTGTTCCCTAACACTTTATATACAGCTACCTCCCTGTTCCCTAACACTTTATCTACAGCTACCTCCTGTTCCCTAACACTTTATCTACAGCTACCTCCCTGTTCCCTAACACTTTATCTACAGCTACCTCCCTGTTCCCTAACCCTTTATCTACAGCTACCTCCCTGTTCCCTAACACTTTATCTACAGCTACCTCCCTGTTCCCTAACACTTTATCTACAGCTACCTCCCTGTTCCCTAACTCTTTATCTACAGCTACCTCCCTGTTCCCTACCACTTTATATACAGCTACCTCCCTGTTCCCTAACACTTTATCTACAGCTACCTCCCTGTTCCCTAACACTTTATATACAGCTACCTCCCTGTTCCCTAACACTTTATCTACAACTACCTCCCTGTTCCCTAACACTTTATCTACAGCTACCTCCCTGTTCCCTAACACTTTATATACAGCTACCTCCCTGTTCCCTGTTCCCTAACACTTTATCTACAGCTACCTCCCTGTTCCTTAACACTTTATCTACAGCTACCTCCCTGTTCCCTAACACTTTATCTACAGCTACCTCCTGTTCCCTAACACTTTATATACAGCTACCTCCTGTTCCCTAACACTTTATATACAGCTACCTCCCTGGTCCCTAACACTTTATCTACAGCTACCTCCCTGTTCCCTAACACTTTATCTACAGCTACCTCCCTGTTCCATAACACTTTATCTACAGCTACCTCCCTGTTCCCTAACACTTTATCTACAGCTACCTCCCTGTTCCCTAACACTTTATATACAGCTACCTCCCTGTTCCCTAACACTTTATCTACAGCTACCTCCCTGTTCCCTAACACTTTATATACAACTACCTCCCTGTTCACTAACACTTTATCTACAGCTACCTCCCTGTTCCCTAACACTTTATATACAGCTACCTCCCTGTTCCCTAACACTTTATATACAGCTACCTCCCTGTTCCCTAACACTTTATCTACAGCTACCTCCCTGTTCCCAAACACTTTATCTACAGCTACCTCCCTGTTCCCTAACCCCTAACACTTCATATACAGCTACCTCCCTGTTCCCTAACACTTTATCTACAGCTACCTCCCTGTTCCCTAACACTTTATCTACAGCTACCTCCCTGTTCCCTAACACTTTATCTACAGCTACCTCCCTGTTCCCTAACACTTTATCTACAGCTACCTCCCTGTTCCCTAACACTTTATCTACAGCTACCTCCCTGTTCCCTAACACTTTATCACCAGCTACCTCCCTGTTCCCTAACACTTTATCTACAGCTACCTCCTGTTCCCTAACACTTTATCTACAGCCACCTCCCTGTTCCCTAACACTTTATCTACAGCTACCTCCCTGTTCCCTAACACTTTATCTACAGCCACCTCCCTGTTCCCTAACACTTTATATACAGCTACCTCCCTGTTCCCTAACACTTTATCTACAGCTACCTCCCTGTTCCGTAACACTTTATCTACAGCTACCTCCTGTTCCCTAACACTTTATCTATAGCTACCTCCCTGTTCCCTAACACTTTATCTACAGCTACCTCCTGTTCCCTAACACTTTATCTACAGCTACCTCCTGTTCCCTAACACTTTATCTACAGCCACCTCCCTGTTCCCTAACACTTTATCTTCAGCTACCTCCCTGTTCCCTAACACTTTATCTACAGCTACCTCCCTGTTCCCTAACACTTTATCTACAGCCACCTCCCTGTTCCCTAACACTTTATATACAGCTACCTCCCTGTTCCCTAACACTTTATCTACAGCTACCTCCCTGTTCCCTAACACTTTATATACAGCTACCTCCCTGTTCCCTGTTCCCTTACACTTTATCTACAGCTACCTCCCTGTTCCTTAACACTTTATCTACAGCTACCTCCCTGTTCCCTAACACTTTATCTACAGCTACCTCCCTGTTCCCTAACACTTTATATACAGCTACCTCCCTGTTCCCTAACACTTTATATACAGCTACCTCCCTGTTCCCTAACACTTTATCTACAGCTACCTCCCTGTTCCCTAACACTTTATCTACAGCTACCTCCCTGTTCCCTAACACTTTATCTACAGCTACCTCCCTGTTCCCTAACACTTTATCTACAGCTACCTCCCTGTTCCCCAACACTTTATATACAGCTACCTCCCTGTTCCCTAACACTTTATCTACAGCTACCTCCCTGTTCCCTAACACTTTATATACAGCTACCTCCCTGTTCCCTAACACTTTATCTACAGCTACCTCCCTGTTCCCTAACACTTTATCTACATCTACCTCCCTGTTCCCTAACACTTTATCTACAGCTACCTCCCCCTGTTCCCTAACACTTTATATACAACTACCTCCCTGTTCCCTAACACTTTATCTACAGCTACCTCCCTGTTCCCTAACACTTTATATACAGCTACCTCCCTGTTCCCTAACACTTTATATACAGCTACCTCCTGTTCCCTAACACTTTATCTACAGCTACCTCCCTGTTCCCAAACACTTTATCTATAGCTACCTCCCTGTTCCCTAACACTTTATCTACAGCTACCTCCCTGTTCCCTAACACTTTATCTACAGCTACCTCCCTGTTCCCTAACACTTTATCTACAGCTACCTCCCTGTTCCCTAACACTTTATCTACAGCTACCTCCCTGTTCCCTAACACTTTATCTACAGCTACCTCCCTGTTCCCTAACACTTTATCTATAGCTACCTCCTGTTCCCTAACACTTTATATACAGCTACCTCCCTGGTCCCTAACACTTTATCTACAGCTACCTCCCTGTTCCCTAACACTTTATCTACAGCTACCTCCCTGTTCCCTAACACTTTATATACAGCTACCTCCTGTTCCCTAACACTTTATATACAGCTACCTCCCCTGTTCCCTAACACTTTATCTACAGCTACCTCCCTGTTCCCAAACACTTTATCTACAGCTACCTCCCTGTTCCCTAACCCCTAACACTTCATATACAGCTACCTCCCTGTTCCCTAACACTTTATCTACAGCTACCTCCCTGTTCCCTAACCCCTAACACTTTATATACAGCTACCTCCCTGTTCCCTAACACTTTATATACAGCTACCTCCCTGTTCCCTAACACTTTATCTACAGCTACCTCCCTGTTCCCAAACACTTTATCTATAGCTACCTCCCTGTTCCCTAACACTTTATCTACAGCTACCTCCCTGTTCCCTAACACTTTATCTACAGCTACCTCCCTGTTCCCTAACACTTTATCTACAGCTACCTCCCTGTTCCCTAACACTTTATCTACAGCTACCTCCCTGTTCCCTAACACTTTATCTACAGCTACCTCCCTGTTCCCTAACACTTTATCTATAGCTACCTCCCTGTTCCCTAACACTTTATATACAGCTACCTCCCTGGTCCCTAACACTTTATCTACAGCTACCTCCCTGTTCCCTAACACTTTATCTACAGCTACCTCCCTGTTCCCTAACACTTTATATACAGCTACCTCCCTGTTCCCTAACACTTTATATACAGCTACCTCCCTGTTCCCTAACACTTTATCTACAGCTACCTCCCTGTTCCCAAACACTTTATCTACAGCTACCTCCCTGTTCCCTAACCCCTAACACTTCATATACAGCTACCTCCCTGTTCCCTAACACTTTATCTACAGCTACCTCCCTGTTCCCTAACACTTTATCTACAGCTACCTCCCTGTTCCCTAACACTTTATCTACAGCTACCTCCCTGTTCCCTAACACTTTATCTACAGCTACCTCCTGTTCCCTAACACTTTATCTATAGCTACCTCCCTGTTCCCTAACACTTTATCTACAGCTACCTCCCTGTTCCCTAACCCCTAACACTTCATATACAGCTACCTCCCTGTTCCCTAACACTTTATCTACAGCTACCTTCCTGTTCCCTAACACTTTATCTACAGCTACCTCCTGTTCCCTAACACTTTATCTACAGCTACCTCCCTGTTCCCTAACACTTTATATACAGCTACCTCCCTGTTCCCTAACGCCTAACACTTTATCTACAGCTACCTCCCTGTTCCCTAACACTTTATCTACAGCTACCTCCCTGTTCCCTAACGCCTAACACTTTATATACAGCTACCTCCCTGTTCCCTAACACTTTATCTACAGCTACCTCCCTGTTCCCTAACACTTTATCTACAGCTACCTCCCTGTTCCCTAACACTTTATCTACAGCTACCTCCCTGTTCCCTAACACTTTATCTACAGCTACCTCCCTGTTCCCTAACACTTTATCTACAGCTACCTCCCTGTTCCCTAACACTTTATCACCAGCTACCTCCCTGTTCCCTAACACTTTATCTACAGCCACCTCCCTGTTCCCTAACACTTTATCTACAGCTACCTCCCTGTTCCCTAACACTTTATCTACAGCCACCTCCCTGTTCCCTAACACTTTATATACAGCTACCTCCCTGTTCCCTAACACTTTATCTACAGCTACCTTCCTGTTCCCTAACACTTTATCACCAGCTACCTCCCTGTTCCCTAACACTTTATCTACAGCTACCTCCCTGTTCCCTAACACTTTATCTACAGCTACCTCCCTGTTCCCTAACACTTTATCTACAGCTACCTCCCTGTTCCCTAACACTTTATATACAGCTACCTCCCTGTTCCCTAACACTTTATCTACAGCTACCTCCCTGTTCCCTAACACTTTATCTACAGCTACCTCCCTATTCCCTAACACTTTATCACCAGCTACCTCCCTGTTCCCTAACACTTTATCTACAGCTACCTCCCTGTTCCCTAACACTTTATCTACAGCTACCTCCCTGTTCCCTAACACTTTATCTACAGCTACCTCCCTGTTCCCTAACACTTTATCACCAGCTACCTCCCTGTTCCCTAACACTTTATCTACAGCTACCTCCTGTTCCCTAACACTTTATCTACAGCCACCTCCCTGTTCCCTAACACTTTATCTACAGCTACCTCCCTGTTCCCTAACACTTTATCTACAGCCACCTCCCTGTTCCCTAACACTTTATATACAGCTACCTCCCTGTTCCCTAACACTTTATCTACAGCTACCTCCCTGTTCCGTAACACTTTATCTACAGCTACCTCCCTGTTCCCTAACACTTTATCTATAGCTACCTCCCTGTTCCCTAACACTTTATCTACAGCTACCTCCCTGTTCCCTAACACTTTATCTACAGCTACCTCCCTGTTCCCTAACACTTTATCACCAGCTACCTCCTGTTCCCTAACACTTTATCTACAGCTACCTCTCTGTTCCCTAACACTTTATCTACAGCCACCTCCCTGTTCCCTAACACTTTATCTACAGCTACCTCCCTGTTCCCTAACACTTTATCTACAGCTACCTCCCTGTTCCCTAACACTTTATCTACAGCCACCTCCCTGTTCCCTAACACTTTATATACAGCTACCTCCCTGTTCCCTAACACTTTATCTACAGCTACCTTCCTGTTCCCTAACACTTTATCACCAGCTACCTCCCTGTTCCCTAACACTTTATCTACAGCTACCTCCCTGTTCCCTAACACTTTATCTACAGCTACCTCCCTGTTCCCTAACACTTTATCTACAGCTACCTCCCTGTTCCCTAACACTTTATATACAGCTACCTCCCTGTTCCCTAACACTTTATCTACAGCTACCTCCCTGTTCCCTAACACTTTATCTACAGCTACCTCCCTGTTCCCTAACACTTTATCTACAGCTACCTCCCTGTTCCCTAACACTTTATCTACAGCTACCTCCATGTTCCCTAACACTTTATCACCAGCTACCTCCCTGTTCCCTAACACTTTATCTACAGCTACCTCCCTGTTCCCTAACACTTTATCACCAGCTACCTCCTGTTCCCTAACACTTTATCTACAGCTACCTCCCTGTTCCCTAACACTTTATCTACAGCCACCTCCCTGTTCCCTAACACTTTATCTACAGCTACCTCCCTGTTCCCTAACACTTTATCTACAGCCACCTCCCTGTTCCCTAACACTTTATATACAGCTACCTCCCTGTTCCCTAACACTTTATCTACAGCTACCTCCCTGTTCCGTAACACTTTATCTACAGCTACCTCCCTGTTCCCTAACACTTTATCTATAGCTACCTCCCTGTTCCCTAACACTTTATCTACAGCTACGTCCCTGTTCCCTAACACTTTATCTACAGCTACCTCCCTGTTCCCTAACACTTTATCTACAGCTACCTCCCTGTTCCCTAACACTTTATATACAGCTACCTCCCTGTTCCCTAACGCCAGACACTTTATCTACAGCTACCTCCCTGTTCCCTAACACTTTATCTACAGCTACCTCCCTGTTCCCTAACACTTTATCTACAGCTACCTCCCTGTTCCCTAACACTTTATATACAGCTACCTCCCTGTTCCCTAACGCCTAACACTTTATCTACAGCTACCTCCCTGTTCCCTAACACTTTATCTACAGCTACCTCCCTGTTCCCTAACGCCTAACACTTTATATACAGCTACCTCCCTGTTCCCTAACACTTTATCTACAACTACCTCCCTGTTCCCTAACACTTTATCTACAGCTACCTCCCTGTTCCCTAACACTTTATCTACAGCTACCTCCCTGTTCCCTAACACTTTATATACAGCTACCTCCCTGTTCCCTAACACTTTATCTACAGCTACCTCCCTGTTCCCTAACACTTTATATACAGCTACCTCCCTGTTCCCTAACACTTTATCTACAACTACCTCCCTGTTCCCTAACACTTTATATACAGCTACCTCCCTGTTCCCTAACACTTTATCTACAGCTACCTCCCTGTTCCCTAACACTTTATATACAGCTACCTCCCTGTTCCCTAACACTTTATCTACAGCTACCTCCCTGTTCCCTAACACTTTATATACAGCTACCTCCCTGTTCCCTAACACTTTATCTACAGCTACCTCCCTGTTCCCTAACACTTTATCTACAGCTACCTCCTGTTCCCTAACACTTTATCTACAGCTACCTCCCTGTTCCCTAACACTTTATCACCAGCTACCTCCCTGTTCCCTAACACTTTATCTACAGCCACCTCCCTGTTCCCTAACACTTTATCTACAGCTACCTCCTGTTCCCTAACACTTTATATACAGCTACCTCCCTGTTCCCTAACACTTTATCTACAGCTACCTCCCTGTTCCCTAACACTTTATCTACAGCTACCTCCCTATTCCCTAACACTTTATCACCAGCTACCTCCCTGTTCCCTAACACTTTATCTACAGCTACCTCCCTGTTCCCTAACACTTTATCTACAGCTACCTCCCTGTTCCCTAACACTTTATCTACAGCTACCTCCCTGTTCCCTAACACTTTATCACCAGCTACCTCCCTGTTCCCTAACACTTTATCTACAGCTACCTCCCTGTTCCCTAACACTTTATCTACAGCCACCTCCCTGTTCCCTAACACTTTATCTACAGCTACCTCCCTGTTCCCTAACACTTTATCTACAGCCACCTCCCTGTTCCCTAACACTTTATATACAGCTACCTCCCTGTTCCCTAACACTTTATCTACAGCTACCTCCCTGTTCCGTAACACTTTATCTACAGCTACCTCCCTGTTCCCTAACACTTTATCTATAGCTACCTCCCTGTTCCCTAACACTTTATCTACAGCTACCTCCCTGTTCCCTAACACTTTATCTACAGCTACCTCCCTGTTCCCTAACACTTTATCACCAGCTACCTCCCTGTTCCCTAACACTTTATCTACAGCTACCTCTCTGTTCCCTAACACTTTATCTACAGCCACCTCCCTGTTCCCTAACACTTTATCTACAGCTACCTCCCTGTTCCCTAACACTTTATCTACAGCTACCTCCCTGTTCCCTAACACTTTATCTACAGCCACCTCCCTGTTCCCTAACACTTTATATACAGCTACCTCCCTGTTCCCTAACACTTTATCTACAGCTACCTTCCTGTTCCCTAACACTTTATCACAGCTACCTCCCTGTTCCCTAACACTTTATCTACAGCTACCTCCCTGTTCCCTAACACTTTATCTACAGCTACCTCCCTGTTCCCTAACACTTTATCTACAGCTACCTCCCTGTTCCCTAACACTTTATATACAGCTACCTCCCTGTTCCCTAACACTTTATCTACAGCTACCTCCCTGTTCCCTAACACTTTATCTACAGCTACCTCCCTGTTCCCTAACACTTTATCTACAGCTACCTCCCTGTTCCCTAACACTTTATCTACAGCTACCTCCCTGTTCCCTAACACTTTATCACCAGCTACCTCCCTGTTCCCTAACACTTTATCTACAGCTACCTCCCTGTTCCCTAACACTTTATCTACAGCTACCTCCCTGTTCCCTAACACTTTATCTACAGCTACCTCCCTGTTCCCTAACACTTTATCACCAGCTACCTCCCTGTTCCCTAACACTTTATCTACAGCTACCTCCCTGTTCCCTAACACTTTATCTACAGCCACCTCCCTGTTCCCTAACACTTTATCTACAGCTACCTCCCTGTTCCCTAACACTTTATCTACAGCTACCTCCCTGTTCCCTAACACTTTATATACAGCTACCTCCCTGTTCCCTAACACTTTATCTACAGCTACCTCCCTGTTCCGTAACACTTTATCTACAGCTACCTCCCTGTTCCCTAACACTTTATCTATAGCTACCTCCCTGTTCCCTAACACTTTATCTACAGCTACGTCCCTGTTCCCTAACACTTTATCTACAGCTACCTCCCTGTTCCCTAACACTTTATCTACAGCTACCTCCCTGTTCCCTAACACTTTATATACAGCTACCTCCCTGTTCCCTAACGCCTAACACTTTATCTACAGCTACCTCCCTGTTCCCTAACACTTTATCTACAGCTACCTCCCTGTTCCCTAACGCCTAACACTTTATATACAGCTACCTCCCTGTTCCCTAACACTTTATCTACAACTACCTCCCTGTTCCCTAACACTTTATCTACAGCTACCTCCTGTTCCCTAACACTTTATCTACAGCTACCTCCCTGTTCCCTAACACTTTATATACAGCTACCTCCCTGTTCCCTAACACTTTATCTACAGCTACCTCCCTGTTCCCTAACACTTTATCTACAGCTACCTCCCTGTTCCCTACCACTTTATATACAGCTACCTCCCTGTTCCCTAACACTTTATCTACAGCTACCTCCCTGTTCCCTAACACTTTATATACAGCTACCTCCCTGTTCCAACTAACACTTTATCTACAACTACCTCCCTGTTCCCTAACACTTTATATACAGCTACCTCCCTGTTCCCTAACACTTTATCTACAGCTACCTCCCTGTTCCCTAACACTTTATAGACAGCTACCTCCCTGTTCCCTAACACTTTATATACAGCTACCTCCCTGTTCCCTAACACTTTATCTACAGCTACCTCCCTGTTCCCTAACACTTTATATACAGCTACCTCCCTGTTCCCTAACACTTTATCTACAGCTACCTCCCTGTTCCCTAACACTTTATCTACAGCTACCTCCCTGTTCCCTAACACTTTATCTACAGCTACCTCCCTGTTCCCTAACACTTTATCACCAGCTACCTCCCTGTTCCCTAACACTTTATCTACAGCCACCTCCCTGTTCCCTAACACTTTATCTACAGCTACCTCCCTGTTCCCTAACACTTTATCTACAGCCACCTCCCTGTTCCCTAACACTTTATATACAGCTACCTCCCTGTTCCCTAACACTTTATCTACAGCTACCTTCCTGTTCCCTAACACTTTATCACCAGCTACCTCCCTGTTCCCTAACACTTTATCTACAGCTACCTCCCTGTTCCCTAACACTTTATCTACAGCTACCTCCCTGTTCCCTAACACTTTATCTACAGCTACCTCCCTGTTCCCTAACACTTTATCACCAGCTACCTCCCTGTTCCCTAACACTTTAACTACAGCTACCTCCCTGTTCCCTAACACTTTATCTACAGCCACCTCCCTGTTCCCTAACACTTTATCTACAGCTACCTCCCTGTTCCCTAACACTTTATCTACAGCCACCTCCCTGTTCCCTAACACTTTATATACAGCTACCTCCCTGTTCCCTAACACTTTATCTACAGCTACCTCCCTGTTCCTAACACTTTATCTACAGCTACCTCCCTGTTCCCTAACACTTTATCTATAGCTACCTCCCTGTTCCCTAACACTTTATCTACAGCTACCTCCCTGTTCCCTAACACTTTATCTACAGCTACCTCCCTGTTCCCTAACACTTTATCACCAGCTACCTCCCTGTTCCCTAACACTTTATCTACAGCTACCTCTCTGTTCCCTAACACTTTATCTACAGCCACCTCCCTGTTCCCTAACACTTTATCTACAGCTACCTCCCTGTTCCCTAACACTTTATCTACAGCTACCTCCCTGTTCCCTAACACTTTATCTACAGCCACCTCCCTGTTCCCTAACACTTTATATACAGCTACCTCCCTGTTCCCTAACACTTTATCTACAGCTACCTTCCTGTTCCCTAACACTTTATCACCAGCTACCTCCCTGTTCCCTAACACTTTATCTACAGCTACCTCCCTGTTCCCTAACACTTTATCTAGAGCTACCTCCCTGTTCCCTAACACTTTATCTACAGCTACCTCCCTGTTCCCTAACACTTTATATACAGCTACCTCCCTGTTCCCTAACACTTTATCTACAGCTACCTCCCTGTTCCCTAACACTTTATCTACAGCTACCTCCCTGTTCCCTAACACTTTATCTACAGCTACCTCCTGTTCCCTAACACTTTATCTACAGCTACCTCCCTGTTCCCTAACACTTTATCACCAGCTACCTCCCTGTTCCCTAACACTTTATCTACAGCTACCTCCCTGTTCCCTAACACTTTATCTACAGCTACCTCCCTGTTCCCTAACACTTTATCACCAGCTACCTCCTGTTCCCTAACACTTTATCTACAGCTACCTCCCTGTTCCCTAACACTTTATCTACAGCTACCTCCCTGTTCCCTAACACTTTATCTACAGCTACCTCCCTGTTCCCTAACACTTTATCTACAGCCACCTCCCTGTTCCCTAACACTTTATATACAGCTACCTCCCTGTTCCCTAACACTTTATCTACAGCTACCTCCCTGTTCCGTAACACTTTATCTACAGCTACCTCCCTGTTCCCTAACACTTTATCTATAGCTACCTCCCTGTTCCCTAACACTTTATCTACAGCTACCTCCCTGTTCCCTAACACTTTATCTACAGCTACCTCCCTGTTCCCTAACACTTTATCTACAGCTACCTCCCTGTTCCCTAACACTTTATATACAGCTACCTCCCTGTTCCCTAACACCTAACACTTTATCTACAGCTACCTCCCTGTTCCCTAACACTTTATCTACAGCTACCTCCCTGTTCCCTAACGCCTAACACTTTATCTACAGCTACCTCCCTGTTCCCTACCACTTTATATACAGCTACCTCCCTGTTCCCTAACACTTTATCTACAGCTACCTCCCTGTTCCCTAACACTTTATATACAGCTACCTCCTGTTCCCTAACACTTTATCTACAACTACCTCCCTGTTCCCTAACACTTTATCTACAGCTACCTGTTCCCTAACACTTTATAGACAGCTTCCCTGTTCCCTAACACTTTATATACAGCTACCTCCCTGTTCCCTAACACTTTATCTACAGCTACCTCCCTGTTCCCTAACACTTTATATACAGCTACCTCCCTGTTCCCTAACACTTTATCTACAGCTACCTCCCTGTTCCCTAACACTTTATCTACAGCTACCTCCCTGTTCCCTAACACTTTATCTACAGCTACCTCCCTGTTCCCTAACACTTTATCTACAGCTACCTCCTGTTCCCTAACACTTTATCTACAGCTACCTCCCTGTTCCCTAACACTTTATCTACAGCTACCTCCCTGTTCCCTAACTCTTTATCTACAGCTACCTCCCTGTTCCCTACCACTTTATATACAGCTACCTCCCTGTTCCCTAACACTTTATCTACAGCTACCTCCCTGTTCCCTAACACTTTATATACAGCTACCTCCCTGTTCCCTAACACTTTATCTACAACTACCTCCCTGTTCCCTAACACTTTATCTACAGCTACCTCCCTGTTCCCTAACACTTTATATACAGCTACCTCCCTGTTCCCTGTTCCCTAACACTTTATCTACAGCTACCTCCCTGTTCCTTAACACTTTATCTACAGCTACCTCCCTGTTCCCTAACACTTTATCTACAGCTACCTCCCTGTTCCCTAACACTTTATATACAGCTACCTCCCTGTTCCCTAACACTTTATATACAGCTACCTCCCTGTTCCCTAACACTTTATCTACAGCCACCTCCCTGTTCCCTAACACTTTATATACAGCTACCTCCCTGTTCCCTAACACTTTATCTACAGCTACCTCCCTGTTCCGTAACACTTTATCTACAGCTACCTCCCTGTTCCCTAACACTTTATCTATAGCTACCTCCCTGTTCCCTAACACTTTATCTACAGCTACCTCCCTGTTCCCTAACACTTTATCTACAGCTACCTCCCTGTTCCCTAACACTTTATCTACAGCTACCTCCCTGTTCCCTAACACTTTATATACAGCTACCTCCCTGTTAACGCCTAACACTTTATCTACAGCTACCTCCCTGTTCCCTAACACTTTATCTACAGCTACCTCCCTGTTCCCTAACGCCTAACACTTTATATACAGCTACCTCCCTGTTCCCTAACACTTTATCTACAACTACCTCCCTGTTCCCTAACACTTTATCTACAGCTACCTCCCTGTTCCCTAACACTTTATCTACAGCTACCTCCCTGTTCCCTAACACTTTATATACAGCTACCTCCCTGTTCCCTAACACTTTATCTACAGCTACCTCCCTGTTCCCTAACACTTTATCTACAGCTACCTCCCTGTTCCCTACCACTTTATATACAGCTACCTCCCTGTTCCCTAACACTTTATCTACAGCTACCTCCCTGTTCCCTAACACTTTATATACAGCTACCTCCCTGTTCCCTAACACTTTATCTACAACTACCTCCCTGTTCCCTAACACTTTATATACAGCTACCTCCCTGTTCCCTAACACTTTATCTACAGCTACCTCCCTGTTCCCTAACACTTTATAGACAGCTACCTCCCTGTTCCCTAACACTTTATATACAGCTACCTCCCTGTTCCCTAACACTTTATCTACAGCTACCTCCCTGTTCCCTAACACTTTATATACAGCTACCTCCCTGTTCCCTAACACTTTATCTACAGCTACCTCCCTGTTCCCTAACACTTTATCTACAGCTACCTCCCTGTTCCCTAACACTTTATCTACAGCTACCTCCCTGTTCCGTAACACTTTATCTACAGCTACCTCCCTGTTCCCTAACACTTTATCTATAGCTACCTCCCTGTTCCCTAACACTTTATCTACAGCTACGTCCCTGTTCCCTAACACTTTATCTACAGCTACCTCCCTGTTCCCTAACACTTTATCTACAGCTACCTCCCTGTTCCCTAACACTTTATATACAGCTACCTCCCTGTTCCCTAACACTTTATCTACAGCTACCTCCTGTTCCCTAACACTTTATCTACAGCTACCTCCCTGTTCCCTAACGCCTAACACTTTATCTACAGCTACCTCCCTGTTCCCTACCACTTTATATACAGCTACCTCCCTGTTCCCTAACACTTTATCTACAGCTACCTCCCTGTTCCCTAACACTTTATATACAGCTACCTCCTGTTCCCTAACACTTTATCTACAACTACCTCCTGTTCCCTAACACTTTATCTACAGCTACCTCCCTGTTCCCTAACACTTTATAGACAGCTACCTCCCTGTTCCCTAACACTTTATATACAGCTACCTCCCTGTTCCCTAACACTTTATCTACAGCTACCTCCCTGTTCCCTAACACTTTATATACAGCTACCTCCCTGTTCCCTAACACTTTATCTACAGCTACCTCCCTGTTCCCTAACACTTTATCTACAGCTACCTCCCTGTTCCCTAACACTTTATCTACAGCTACCTCCCTGTTCCCTAACCCTTTATCTACAGCTACCTCCTGTTCCCTAACACTTTATCTACAGCTACCTCCCTGTTCCCTAACACTTTATCTACAGCTACCTCCCTGTTCCCTAACTCTTTATCTACAGCTACCTCCTGTTCCCTACCACTTTATATACAGCTACCTCCCTGTTCCCTAACACTTTATCTACAGCTACCTCCCTGTTCCCTAACACTTTATATACAGCTACCTCCTGTTCCCTAACACTTTATCTACAACTACCTCCCTGTTCCCTAACACTTTATCTACAGCTACCTCCCTGTTCCCTAACACTTTATATACAGCTACCTCCCTGTTCCTGTTCCCTAACACTTTATCTACAGCTACCTCCTGTTCCTTAACACTTTATCTACAGCTACCTCCCTGTTCCCTAACACTTTATCTACAGCTACCTCCCTGTTCCCTAACACTTTATATACAGCTACCTCCCTGTTCCCTAACACTTTATATACAGCTACCTCCCTGTTCCCTAACACTTTATCTACAGCTACCTCCCTGTTCCCTAACACTTTATATACAGCTACCTCCCTGTTCCCTAACACTTTATCTACAGCTACCTCCCTGTTCCGTAACACTTTATCTACAGCTACCTCCCTGTTCCCTAACACTTTATCTATAGCTACCTCCCTGTTCCCTAACACTTTATCTACAGCTACCTCCCTGTTCCCTAACACTTTATCTACAGCTACCTCCCTGTTCCCTAACACTTTATCTACAGCTACCTCCTGTTCCCTAACACTTTATATACAGCTACCTCCCTGTTTAACCCTAACACTTTATCTACAGCTACCTCCCTGTTCCCTAACACTTTATCTACAGCTACCTCCCTGTTTAACCCTAACACTTTATTACAGCTACCTCCCTGTTCCCTAACACTTTATCTACAACTACCTCCCTGTTCCCTAACACTTTATCTACAGCTACCTCCTGTTCCCTAACACTTTATCTACAGCTACCTCCCTGTTCCCTAACACTTTATATACAGCTACCTCCCTGTTCCCTAACACTTTATCTACAGCTACCTCCCTGTTCCCTAACACTTTATCTACAGCTACCTCCTGTTCCCTAACACTTTATATACAGCTACCTCCCTGTTCCCTAACACTTTATCTACAGCTACCTCCCTGTTCCCTAACACTTTATATACAGCTACCTCCCTGTTCCCTAACACTTTATCTACAACTACCTCCCTGTTCCCTAACACTTTATATACAGCCCTGTTCCCTAACACTTTATCTACAGCTACCTCCCTGTTCCCTAACACTTTATAGACAGCTACCTCCCTGTTCCCTAACACTTTATATACAGCTACCTCCCTGTTCCCTAACACTTTATCTACAGCTACCTCCCTGTTCCCTAACACTTTATATACAGCTACCTCCCTGTTCCCTAACACTTTATCTACAGCTACCTCCCTGTTCCCTAACACTTTATCTACAGCTACCTCCTGTTCCCTAACACTTTATCTACAGCTACCTCCCTGTTCCCTTACCCTTTATCTACAGCTACCTCCCTGTTCCCTAACACTTTATCTACAGCTACCTCCCTGTTCCCTAACACTTTATCTACAGCTACCTCCCTGTTCCCTAACTCTTTATCTACAGCTACCTCCCTGTTCCCTACCACTTTATATACAGCTACCTCCCTGTTCCCTAACACTTTATCTACAGCTACCTCCCTGTTCCCTAACACTTTATATACAGCTACCTCCCTGTTCCCTAACACTTTATCTACAACTACCTCCCTGTTCCCTAACACTTTATCTACAGCTACCTCCCTGTTCCCTAACACTTTATATACAGCTACCTCCTGTTCCCTGTTCCCTAACACTTTATCTACAGCTACCTCCCTGTTAACACCTACAGCTACCTCCCTGTTCCCTAACACTTTATCTACAGCTACCTCCCTGTTCCCTAACACTTTATATACAGCTACCTCCCTGTTCCCTAACACTTTATATACAGCTACCTCCCTGTTCCCTAACACTTTATCTACAGCTACCTCCCTGTTCCCTAACACTTTATAGACAGCTACCTCCCTGTTCCCTAACACTTTATATACAGCTACCTCCCTGTTCCCTAACACTTTATATACAGCTACCTCCCTGTTCCCTAACACTTTATCTACAGCTACCTCCCTGTTCCCTAACACTTTATATACAGCTACCTCCCTGTTCCCTAACACTTTATCTACAGCTACCTCCCTGTTCCCTAACACTTTATCTACAGCTACCTCCCTGTTCCCTAACACTTTATCTACAGCTACCTCCCTGTTCCCTAACCCTTTATCTACAGCTACCTCCCTGTTCCCTAACACTTTATCTACAGCTACCTCCCTGTTCCCTAACACTTTATCTACAGCTACCTCCCTGTTCCCTAACTCTTTATCTACAGCTACCTCCTGTTCCCTACCACTTTATATACAGCTACCTCCCTGTTCCCTAACACTTTATCTACAGCTACCTCCTGTTCCCTAACACTTTATATACAGCTACCTCCCTGTTCCCTAACACTTTATCTACAACTACCTCCCTGTTCCCTAACACTTTATCTACAGCTACCTCCCTGTTCCCTAACACTTTATATACAGCTACCTCCCTGTTCCCTGTTCCCTAACACTTTATCTACAGCTACCTCCCTGTTCCTTAACACTTTATCTACAGCTACCTCCCTGTTCCCTAACACTTTATCTACAGCTACCTCCCTGTTCCCTAACACTTTATATACAGCTACCTCCCTGTTCCCTAACACTTTATCTCCCTGTTCCCAAACACTTTATCTACAGCCACCTCCCTGTTCCCTAACACTTTATCTACAGCTACCTCCCTGTTCCCTAACACTTTATCTACAGCTACCTCCCTGTTCCCTAACACTTTATCTACAGCTACCTCCCTGTTCCATAACACTTTATCTACAGCTACCTCCCTGTTCCCTAACACTTTATCTACAGCTACCTCCCTGTTCCCTAACACTTTATATACAGCTACCTCCCTGTTCCCTAACACTTTATCTACAGCTACCTCCCTGTTCCATAACACTTTATATACAGCTACCTCCCTGTTCCCTAACACTTTATCTACAGCTACCTCCCTGTTCCCTAACACTTTATCTACATCTACCTCCCTGTTCCCTAACACTTTATCTACAGCTACCTCCCTGTTCCCTAACACTTTATATACAACTACCTCCCTGTTCACTAACACTTTATCTACAGCTACCTCCCTGTTCCCTAACACTTTATATACAGCTACCTCCCTGTTCCCTAACACTTTATATACAGCTACCTCCCTGTTCCCTAACACTTTATCTACAGCTACCTCCCTGTTCCCAAACACTTTATCTACAGCTACCTCCCTGTTCCCTAACCCCTAACACTTCATATACAGCTACCTCCCTGTTCCCTAACACTTTATCTACAGCTACCTCCCTGTTCCCTAACACTTTATCTACAGCCACCTCCCTGTTCCCTAACACTTTATCTACAGCTACCTCCCTGTTCCCTAACACTTTATCTACAGCCACCTCCCTGTTCCCTAACACTTTATATACAGCTACCTCCCTGTTCCCTAACACTTTATCTACAGCTACCTCCCTGTTCCGTAACACTTTATCTACAGCTACCTCCCTGTTCCCTAACACTTTATCTATAGCTACCTCCCTGTTCCCTAACACTTTATCTACAGCTACCTCCCTGTTCCCTAACACTTTATCTACAGCTACCTCCCTGTTCCCTAACACTTTATCACCAGCTACCTCCCTGTTCCCTAACACTTTATCTACAGCTACCTCCCTGTTCCCTAACACTTTATCTACAGCCACCTCCCTGTTCCCTAACACTTTATCTACAGCTACCTCCCTGTTCCCTAACACTTTATCTACAGCTACCTCCCTGTTCCCTAACACTTTATCTACAGCCACCTCCCTGTTCCCTAACACTTTATATACAGCTACCTCCCTGTTCCCTAACACTTTATCTACAGCTACCTCCCTGTTCCCTAACACTTTATCACCAGCTACCTCCTGTTCCCTAACACTTTATCTACAGCTACCTCCTGTTCCCTAACACTTTATCTACAGCCACCTCCCTGTTCCCTAACACTTTATCTACAGCTACCTCCCTGTTCCCTAACACTTTATCTACAGCCACCTCCTGTTCCCTAACACTTTATATACAGCTACCTCCCTGTTCCCTAACACTTTATCTACAGCTACCTCCCTGTTCCTAACACTTTATCTACAGCTACCTCCCTGTTCCCTAACACTTTATCTATAGCTACCTCCCTGTTCCCTAACACTTTATCTACAGCTACCTCCCTGTTCCCTAACACTTTATCTACAGCTACCTCCCTGTTCCCTAACACTTTATCACCAGCTACCTCCCTGTTCCCTAACACTTTATCTACAGCCACCTCCCTGTTCCCTAACACTTTATCTACAGCTACCTCCCTGTTCCCTAACACTTTATCTACAGCTACCTCCCTGTTCCCTAACACTTTATCTACAGCCACCTCCTGTTCCCTAACACTTTATATACAGCTACCTCCCTGTTCCCTAACACTTTATCTACAGCTACCTTCCTGTTCCCTAACACTTTATCACCAGCTACCTCCTGTTCCCTAACACTTTATCTACAGCTACCTCCCTGTTCCCTAACACTTTATCTACAGCTACCTCCCTGTTCCCTAACACTTTATCTACAGCTACCTCCCTGTTCCCTAACACTTTATATACAGCTACCTCCCTGTTCCCTAACACTTTATCTACAGCTACCTCCTGTTCCCTAACACTTTATCTACAGCTACCTCCCTGTTCCCTAACTCTTTATCTACAGCTACCTCCCTGTTCCCTACCACTTTATATAAAGCTACCTCCCTGTTCCCTAACACTTTATCTACAGCTACCTCCTGTTCCCTAACACTTTATATACAGCTACCTCCTGTTCCCTAACACTTTATCTACAACTACCTCCCTGTTCCCTAACACTTTATCTACAGCTACCTCCCTGTTCCCTAACACTTTATATACAGCTACCTCCCTGTTCCCTGTTCCCTAACACTTTATCTACAGCTACCTCCCTGTTCCTTTACACTTTATCTACAGCTACCTCCCTGTTCCCTAACACTTTATCTACAGCTACCTCCCTGTTCCCTAACACTTTATATACAGCTACCTCCCTGTTCCCTAACACTTTATATACAGCTACCTCCCTGTTCCCTAACACTTTATCTACAGCTACCTCCCTGTTCCCTAACACTTTATCTACAGCTACCTCCCTGTTCCCTAACACTTTATCTACAGCTACCTCCCTGTTCCCTAACACTTTATCTACAGCTACCTCCCTGTTTCCTAACACTTTATCTACAGCTACCTCCCTGTTCCCTAACACTTTATCTACAGCTACCTCCCTGTTCCCTAACACTTTATCACCAGCTACCTCCCTGTTCCCTAACACTTTATCTACAGCTACCTCCCTGTTCCCTAACACTTTATCTACAGCCACCTCCCTGTTCCCTAACACTTTATCTACAGCTACCTCCTGTTCCCTAACACTTTATCTACAGCTACCTCCCTGTTCCCTAACACTTTATCTACAGCCACCTCCCTGTTCCCTAACACTTTATATACAGCTACCTCCCTGTTCCCTAACACTTTATCTACAGCTACCTCCTGTTCCCTAACACTTTATCTACAGCCACCTCCCTGTTCCCTAACACTTTATCTACAGCTACCTCCCTGTTCCCTAACACTTTATCTACAGCCACCTCCCTGTTCCCTAACACTTTATATACAGCTACCTCCCTGTTCCCTAACACTTTATCTACAGCTACCTCCCTGTTCCCTAACACTTTATCTACAGCCACCTCCCTGTTCCCTAACACTTTATATACAGCTACCTCCCTGTTCCCTAACACTTTATCACCAGCTACCTCCCTGTTCCCTAACACTTTATCTACAGCTACCTCCCTGTTCCCTAACACTTTATCTACAGCTACCTCCCTGTTCCCTAACACTTTATATACAGCTACCTCCCTGTTCCCTAACACTTTATATACAGCTACCTCCCTGTTCCCTAACACTTTATCTACAGCCACCTCCCTGTTCCCTAACACTTTATATACAGCTACCTCCCTGTTCCCTAACACTTTATCTACAGCTACCTCCCTGTTCCCTAACACTTTATCTACAGCCACCTCCCTGTTCCCTAACACTTTATATACAGCTACCTCCCTGTTCCCTAACACTTTATTACCAGCTACCTCCCTGTTCCCTAACACTTTATCTACAGCTACCTCCCTGTTCCCTAACACTTTATCTACAGCCACCTCCTGTTCCCTAACACTTTATCTACAGCTACCTCCCTGTTCCCTAACACTTTATCTACAGCTACCTCCCTGTTCCCTAACACTTTATCTACAGCCACCTCCCTGTTCCCTAACACTTTATATACAGCTACCTCCCTGTTCCCTAACACTTTATCTACAGCTACCTCCCTGTTCCCTAACACTTTATCACCAGCTACCTCCCTGTTCCCTAACACTTTATCTACAGCTACCTCCCTGTTCCCTAACACTTTATCTACAGCCACCTCCCTGTTCCCTAACACTTTATCTACAGCTACCTCCCTGTTCCCTAACACTTTATCTACAGCCACCTCCCTGTTCCCTAACACTTTATATACAGCTACCTCCCTGTTCCCTAACACTTTATCTACAGCTACCTCCCTGTTCCGTAACACTTTATCTACAGCTACCTCCCTGTTCCCTAACACTTTATCTATAGCTACCTCCCTGTTCCCTAACACTTTATCTACAGCTACCTCCCTGTTCCCTAACACTTTATCTACAGCTACCTCCCTGTTCCCTAACACTTTATCACCAGCTACCTCCCTGTTCCCTAACACTTTATCTACAGCCACCTCCCTGTTCCCTAACACTTTATCTACAGCTACCTCCCTGTTCCCTAACACTTTATCTACAGCTACCTCCCTGTTCCCTAACACTTTATCTACAGCCACCTCCCTGTTCCCTAACACTTTATATACAGCTACCTCCCTGTTCCCTAACACTTTATCTACAGCTACCTTCCTGTTCCCTAACACTTTATCACCAGCTACCTCCCTGTTCCCTAACACTTTATCTACAGCTACCTCCCTGTTCCCTAACACTTTATCTACAGCTACCTCCCTGTTCCCTAACACTTTATCTACAGCTACCTCCCTGTTCCCTAACACTTTATATACAGCTACCTCCTGTTCCCTAACACTTTATCTACAGCTACCTCCCTGTTCCCTAACACTTTATCTACAGCTACCTCCCTGTTCCCTAACTCTTTATCTACAGCTACCTCCCTGTTCCCTACCACTTTATATAAAGCTACCTCCCTGTTCCCTAACACTTTATCTACAGCTACCTCCCTGTTCCCTAACACTTTATATACAGCTACCTCCCTGTTCCCTAACACTTTATCTACAACTACCTCCCTGTTCCCTAACACTTTATCTACAGCTACCTCCCTGTTCCCTAACACTTTATATACAGCTACCTCCCTGTTCCCTGTTCCCTAACACTTTATCTACAGCTACCTCCCTGTTCCTTTACACTTTATCTACAGCTACCTCCCTGTTCCCTAACACTTTATCTACAGCTACCTCCCTGTTCCCTAACACTTTATATACAGCTACCTCCCTGTTCCCTAACACTTTATATACAGCTACCTCCCTGTTCCCTAACACTTTATCTACAGCTACCTCCCTGTTCCCTAACACTTTATCTACAGCTACCTCCTGTTCCCTAACACTTTATCTACAGCTACCTCCCTGTTCCCTAACACTTTATCTACAGCTACCTCCCTGTTTCCTAACACTTTATCTACAGCTACCTCCCTGTTCCCTAACACTTTATCTACAGCTACCTCCCTGTTCCCTAACACTTTATCACCAGCTACCTCCCTGTTCCCTAACACTTTATCTACAGCTACCTCCCTGTTCCCTAACACTTTATCTACAGCCACCTCCCTGTTCCCTAACACTTTATCTACAGCTACCTCCTGTTCCCTAACACTTTATCTACAGCTACCTCCCTGTTCCCTAACACTTTATCTACAGCCACCTCCCTGTTCCCTAACACTTTATATACAGCTACCTCCCTGTTCCCTAACACTTTATCTACAGCTACCTCCCTGTTCCCTAACACTTTATCTACAGCCACCTCCTGTTCCCTAACACTTTATCTACAGCTACCTCCCTGTTCCCTAACACTTTATCTACAGCCACCTCCTGTTCCCTAACACTTTATATACAGCTACCTCCCTGTTCCCTAACACTTTATCTACAGCTACCTCCCTGTTCCGTAACACTTTATCTACAGCTACCTCCCTGTTCCCTAACACTTTATCTATAGCTACCTCCCTGTTCCCTAACACTTTATCTACAGCTACCTCCCTGTTCCCTAACACTTTATCTACAGCTACCTCCCTGTTCCCTAACACTTTATCACCAGCTACCTCCCTGTTCCCTAACACTTTATCTACAGCTACCTCCCTGTTCCCTAACACTTTATCTACAGCCACCTCCCTGTTCCCTAACACTTTATCTACAGCTACCTCCTGTTCCCTAACACTTTATCTACAGCTACCTCCCTGTTCCCTAACACTTTATCTACAGCCACCTCCCTGTTCCCTAACACTTTATATACAGCTACCTCCCTGTTCCCTAACACTTTATATACAGCTACCTCCCTGTTCCCTAACACTTTATCTACAGCTACCTCCCTGTTCCCTAACACTTTATCTACATCTACCTCCCTGTTCCCTAACACTTTATCTACAGCTACCTCCCTGTTCCCTAACACTTTATATACAACTACCTCCCTGTTCACTAACACTTTATCTACAGCTACCTCCCTGTTCCCTAACACTTTATATACAGCTACCTCCCTGTTCCCTAACACTTTATATACAGCTACCTCCCTGTTCCCTAACACTTTATCTACAGCTACCTCCCTGTTCCCAAACACTTTATCTACAGCTACCTCCCTGTTCCCTAACCCCTAACACTTCATATACAGCTACCTCCCTGTTCCCTAACACTTTATATACAGCTACCTCCCTGTTCCCTAACACTTTATCTACAGCTACCTTCCTGTTCCCTAACACTTTATCACCAGCTACCTCCCTGTTCCCTAACACTTTATATACAACTACCTCCCTGTTCACTAACACTTTATCTACAGCTACCTCCCTGTTCCCTAACACTTTATATACAGCTACCTCCTGTTCCCTAACACTTTATATACAGCTACCTCCCTGTTCCCTAACACTTTATCTACAGCTACCTCCCTGTTCCCAAACACTTTATCTACAGCTACCTCCCTGTTCCCTAACCCCTAACACTTCATATACAGCTACCTCCCTGTTCCCTAACACTTTATATACAGCTACCTCCTGTTCCCTAACACTTTATCTACAGCTACCTTCCTGTTCCCTAACACTTTATCACCAGCTACCTCCCTGTTCCCTAACACTTTATCTACAGCTACCTCCCTGTTCCCTAACACTTTATCTACAGCTACCTCCCTGTTCCCTAACACTTTATATACAGCTACCTCCCTGTTCCCTAACACTTTATCTACAGCTACCTCCCTGTTCCCTAACACTTTATCTACAGCTACCTCCTGTTCCCTAACACTTTATCTACAGCTACCTCCCTGTTCCCTAACACTTTATATACAGCTACCTCCCTGTTCCCTAACACTTTATCTACAGCTACCTCCCTGTTCCCTAACACTTTATCTACAGCTACCTCCCTGTTCCCTAACTCTTTATCTACAGCTACCTCCCTGTTCCCTACCACTTTATATACAGCTACCTCCCTGTTCCCTAACACTTTATCTACAGCTACCTCCCTGTTCCCTAACACTTTATATACAGCTACCTCCCTGTTCCCTAACACTTTATCTACAACTACCTCCCTGTTCCCTAACACTTTATCTACAGCTACCTCCCTGTTCCCTAACACTTTATATACAGCTACCTCCCTGTTCCCTAACACTTTATCTACAGCTACCTCCTGTTCCTTAACACTTTATCTACAGCTACCTCCCTGTTCCCTAACACTTTATCTACAGCTACCTCCCTGTTCCCTAACACTTTATATACAGCTACCTCCCTGTTCCCTAACACTTTATATACAGCTACCTCCCTGTTCCCTAACACTTTATCTACAGCTACCTCCCTGTTCCCTAACACTTTATCTACAGCTACCTCCCTGTTCCCTAACACTTTATCTACAGCTACCTCCCTGTTCCCTAACACTTTATATACAGCTACCTCCCTGTTCCCTAACACTTTATATACAGCTACCTCCCTGTTCCCTAACACTTTATCTACAGCTACCTCCCTGTTCCCTAACACTTTATCTACATCTACCTCCCTGTTCCCTAACACTTTATCTACAGCTACCTCCTGTTCCCTAACACTTTATATACAACTACCTCCCTGTTCACTAACACTTTATCTACAGCTACCTCCCTGTTCCCTAACACTTTATATACAGCTACCTCCCTGTTCCCTAACACTTTATATACAGCTACCTCCCTGTTCCCTAACACTTTATCTACAGCTACCTCCCTGTTCCCAAACACTTTATCTACAGCTACCTCCCTGTTCCCTAACCCCTAACACTTCATATACAGCTACCTCCCTGTTCCCTAACACTTTATCTACAGCTACCTCCCTGTTCCCTAACACTTTATCTACAGCTACCTCCCTGTTCCCTAACACTTTATCTACAGCTACCTCCCTGTTCCCTAACACTTTATCTATAGCTACCTCCCTGTTCCCTAACACTTTATCTACAGCTACCTCCCTGTTCCCTAACCCTAACACTTCATATACAGCTACCTCCCTGTTCCCTAACACTTTATCTACAGCTACCTCCCTGTTCCCTAACACTTTATATACAGCTACCTCCCTGTTCCCTAACGCCTAACACTTTATCTACAGCTACCTCCCTGTTCCCTAACACTTTATCTACAGCTACCTCCCTGTTCCCTAACACTTTATATACAGCTACCTCCCTGTTCCCTAACACTTTATCTACAGCTACCTCCCTGTTCCCTAACACTTTATCTACAGCTACCTCCCTGTTCCCTAACACTTTATATACAGCTACCTCCCTGTTCCCTAACACTTTATCTACAACTACCTCCCTGTTCCCTAACACTTTATATACAGCTACCTCCCTGTTCCCTAACACTTTATCTACAGCTACCTCCCTGTTCCCTAACACTTTATAGACAGCTACCTCCCTGTTCCCTAACACTTTATATACAGCTACCTCCCTGTTCCCTAATACTTTATCTACAGCTACCTCCCTGTTCCCTAACACTTTATCACCAGCTACCTCCCTGTTCCCTAACACTTTATATACAGCTACCTCCCTGTTCCCTAACACTTTATCTACAGCTACCTCCCTGTTCCCTAACACTTTATCTACAGCTACTATCACCAGCTACCTCCCTGTTCCCTAACACTTTATCTACAGCTACCTCCCTGTTCCCTAACACTTTATCTACAGCTACCTCCCTGTTCCCTAACCCTTTATCTACAGCTACCTCCCTGTTCCCTAACACTTTATCTACAGCTACCTCCCTGTTCCCTAACACTTTATCTACAGCTACCTCCCTGTTCCCAAACACTTTATCTACAGCTACCTCCCTGTTCCCTAACCCCTAACACTTCATATACAGCTACCTCCCTGTTCCCTAACACTTTATATACAGCTACCTCCCTGTTCCCTAACACTTTATCTACAGCTACCTTCCTGTTCCCTAACACTTTATCACCAGCTACCTCCCTGTTCCCTAACACTTTATATACAACTACCTCCCTGTTCACTAACACTTTATCTACAGCTACCTCCCTGTTCCCTAACACTTTATATACAGCTACCTCCCTGTTCCCTAACACTTTATATACAGCTACCTCCCTGTTCCCTAACACTTTATCTACAGCTACCTCCCTGTTCCCAAACACTTTATCTACAGCTACCTCCCTGTTCCCTAACCCCTAACACTTCATATACAGCTACCTCCCTGTTCCCTAACACTTTATATACAGCTACCTCCCTGTTCCCTAACACTTTATCTACAGCTACCTTCCTGTTCCCTAACACTTTATCACCAGCTACCTCCCTGTTCCCTAACACTTTATCTACAGCTACCTCCCTGTTCCCTAACACTTTATCTACAGCTACCTCCCTGTTCCCTAACACTTTATATACAGCTACCTCCCTGTTCCCTAACACTTTATCTACAGCTACCTCCCTGTTCCCTAACACTTTATCTACAGCTACCTCCCTGTTCCCTAACACTTTATCTACAGCTACCTCCCTGTTCCCTAACACTTTATATACAGCTACCTCCCTGTTCCCTAACACTTTATCTACAGCTACCTCCCTGTTCCCTAACACTTTATCTACAGCTACCTCCCTGTTCCCTAACTCTTTATCTACAGCTACCTCCCTGTTCCCTACCACTTTATATACAGCTACCTCCCTGTTCCCTAACACTTTATCTACAGCTACCTCCCTGTTCCCTAACACTTTATATACAGCTACCTCCCTGTTCCCTAACACTTTATCTACAACTACCTCCCTGTTCCCTAACACTTTATCTACAGCTACCTCCCTGTTCCCTAACACTTTATATACAGCTACCTCCCTGTTCCCTAACACTTTATCTACAGCTACCTCCCTGTTCCTTAACACTTTATCTACAGCTACCTCCTGTTCCCTAACACTTTATCTACAGCTACCTCCCTGTTCCCTAACACTTTATATACAGCTACCTCCCTGTTCCCTAACACTTTATATACAGCTACCTCCCTGTTCCCTAACACTTTATCTACAGCTACCTCCCTGTTCCCTAACACTTTATCTACAGCTACCTCCCTGTTCCCTAACACTTTATCTACAGCTACCTCCCTGTTCCCTAACACTTTATATACAGCTACCTCCCTGTTCCCTAACACTTTATATACAGCTACCTCCCTGTTCCCTAACACTTTATCTACAGCTACCTCCCTGTTCCCTAACACTTTATCTACATCTACCTCCCTGTTCCCTAACACTTTATCTACAGCTACCTCCCTGTTCCCTAACACTTTATATACAACTACCTCCCTGTTCACTAACACTTTATCTACAGCTACCTCCCTGTTCCCTAACACTTTATATACAGCTACCTCCCTGTTCCCTAACACTTTATATACAGCTACCTCCCTGTTCCCTAACACTTTATCTACAGCTACCTCCCTGTTCCCAAACACTTTATCTACAGCTACCTCCCTGTTCCCTAACCCCTAACACTTCATATACAGCTACCTCCCTGTTCCCTAACACTTTATCTACAGCTACCTCCCTGTTCCCTAACACTTTATCTACAGCTACCTCCCTGTTCCCTAACACTTTATCTACAGCTACCTCCCTGTTCCCTAACACTTTATCTATAGCTACCTCCCTGTTCCCTAACACTTTATCTACAGCTACCTCCCTGTTCCCTAACCCCTAACACTTCATATACAGCTACCTCCCTGTTCCCTAACACTTTATCTACAGCTACCTCCCTGTTCCCTAACACTTTATATACAGCTACCTCCCTGTTCCCTAACGCCTAACACTTTATCTACAGCTACCTCCCTGTTCCCTAACACTTTATCTACAGCTACCTCCCTGTTCCCTAACACTTTATATACAGCTACCTCCCCGTTCCCTAACACTTTATCTACAGCTACCTCCCTGTTCCCTAACACTTTATCTACAGCTACCTCCCTGTTCCCTAACACTTTATATACAGCTACCTCCTGTTCCCTAACACTTTATCTACAACTACCTCCTGTTCCCTAACACTTTATATACAGCTACCTCCCTGTTCCCTAACACTTTATCTACAGCTACCTCCTGTTCCCTAACACTTTATAGACAGCTACCTCCCTGTTCCCTAACACTTTATATACAGCTACCTCCCTGTTCCCTAATACTTTATCTACAGCTACCTCCCTGTTCCCTAACACTTTATCACCAGCTACCTCCCTGTTCCCTAACACTTTATATACAGCTACCTCCCTGTTCCCTAACACTTTATCTACAGCTACCTCCCTGTTCCCTAACACTTTATCTACAGCTACCTCCCTGTTCCTTAGCACTTTATCACCAGCTACCTCCCTGTTCCCTAACACTTTATCTACAGCTACCTCCCTGTTCCCTAACACTTTATCTACAGCTACCTCCCTGTTCCCTAACCCTTTATCTACAGCTACCTCCCTGTTCCCTAACACTTTATCTACAGCTACCTCCCTGTTCCCTAACACTTTATCTACAGCTACCTCCCTGTTCCCTAACACTTTATCTACAGCTACCTCCCTGTTCCCTACCACTTTATATACAGCTACCTCCCTGTTCCCTAACACTTTATCCACAGCTACCTCCCTGTTCCCTACCACTTTATCTACAGCTACCTCCCTGTTCCCTAACACTTTATCTACAGCTACCTCCCTGTTCCCTAACGCCTAAGACTTTATATACAGCTACCTCCCTGTTCCCTAACACTTTATCTACAGCTACCTCCCTGTTCCCTAACACTTTATATACAACTACCTCCCTGTTCACTAACACTTTATCTACAGCTACCTCCCTGTTCCCTAACACTTTATATACAGCTACCTCCCTGTTCCCTAACACTTTATATACAGCTACCTCCCTGTTCCCTAACACTTTATCTACAGCTACCTCCCTGTTCCCAAACACTTTATCTACAGCTACCTCCCTGTTCCCTAACCCCTAACACTTCATATACAGCTACCTCCCTGTTCCCTAACACTTTATCTACAGCTACCTCCCTGTTCCCTAACACTTTATCTACAGCTACCTCCCTGTTCCCTAACACTTTATCTACAGCTACCTCCCTGTTCCCTAACACTTTATCTATAGCTACCTCCCTGTTCCCTAACACTTTATCTACAGCTACCTCCCTGTTCCCTAACCCCTAACACTTCATATACAGCTACCTCCCTGTTCCCTAACACTTTATCTACAGCTACCTCCCTGTTCCCTAACACTTTATATACAGCTACCTCCCTGTTCCCTAACGCCTAACACTTTATCTACAGCTACCTCCCTGTTCCCTAACACTTTATCTACAGCTACCTCCCTGTTCCCTAACGCCTAACACTATATATACAGCTACCTCCCTGTTCCCTAACACTTTATCTACAGCTACCTCCCTGTTCCCTAACACTTTATCTACAGCTACCTCCCTGTTCCCTAACACTTTATCTACAGCTACCTCCCTGTTCCCTAACACTTTATATACAGCTACCTCCCCGTTCCCTAACACTTTATCTACAGCTACCTCCCTGTTCCCTAACACTTTATCTACAGCTACCTCCCTGTTCCCTAACACTTTATATACAGCTACCTCCCTGTTCCCTAACACTTTATCTACAACTACCTCCCTGTTCCCTAACACTTTATATACAGCTACCTCCCTGTTCCCTAACACTTTATCTACAGCTACCTCCCTGTTCCCTAACACTTTATAGACAGCTACCTCCCTGTTCCCTAACACTTTATATACAGCTACCTCCCTGTTCCCTAATACTTTATCTACAGCTACCTCCCTGTTCCCTAACACTTTATCACCAGCTACCTCCCTGTTCCCTAACACTTTATATACAGCTACCTCCCTGTTCCCTAACACTTTATCTACAGCTACCTCCCTGTTCCCTAACACTTTATCTACAGCTACCTCCCTGTTCCTTAACACTTTATCACCAGCTACCTCCCTGTTCCCTAACACTTTATCTACAGCTACCTCCCTGTTCCCTAACACTTTATCTACAGCTACCTCCCTGTTCCCTAACCCTTTATCTACAGCTACCTCCCTGTTCCCTAACACTTTATCTACAGCTACCTCCCTGTTCCCTAACACTTTATCTACAGCTACCTCCCTGTTCCCTAACACTTTATCTACAGCTACCTCCCTGTTCCCTACCACTTTATATACAGCTACCTCCCTGTTCCCTAACACTTTATCCACAGCTACCTCCCTGTTCCCTACCACTTTATCTACAGCTACCTCCCTGTTCCCTAACACTTTATCTACAGCTACCTCCCTGTTCCCTAACGCCTAAGACTTTATATACAGCTACCTCCCTGTTCCCTAACACTTTATCTACAGCTACCTCCCTGTTCCCTAACACTTTATCTACAGCTACCTCCCTGTTCCCTAACACTTTATCTACAGCTACCTCCCTGTTCCCTAACACTTTATATACAGCTACCTCCCTGTTCCCTAACACTTTATCTACAGCTACCTCCCTGTTCCCTAACACTTTATCTACAGCTACCTCCCTGTTCCCTAACACTTTATATACAGCTACCTCCCTGTTCCCTAACACTTTATCTACAACTACCTCCCTGTTCCCTAACACTTTATATACAGCTACCTCCCTGTTCCCTAACACTTTATAGACAGCTACCTCCCTGTTCCCTAACACTTTATATACAGCTACCTCCCTGTTCCATAATACTTTATCTACAGCTACCTCCCTGTTCCCTAACACTTTATCACCAGCTACCTCCCTGTTCCCTAACACTTTATATACAGCTACCTCCCTGTTCCCTAACACTTTATCTACAGCTACCTCCCTGTTCCCTAACACTTTATATACAGCTACCTCCCTGTTCCCTAACACTTTATATACAGCTACCTCCCTGTTCCCTAACACTTTATCTACAGCTACCTCCCTGTTCCCTAACACTTTATATACAGCTACCTCCCTGTTCCCTAACACTTTATCTACAGCTACCTCCCTGTTCCCTAACACTTTATATACAGCTACCTCCCTGTTCCCTAACACTTTATCTACAGCTACCTCCCTGTTCCCTAACACTTTATCTACATCTACCTCCCTGTTCCCTAACACTTTATCTACAGCTACCTCCCTGTTCCCTAACACTTTATATACAACTACCTCCCTGTTCCCTAACACTTTATCTACAGCTACCTCCCTGTTCCCTAACACTTTATATACAGCTACCTCCCTGTTCCCTAACACTTTATATACAGCTACCTCCCTGTTCCCTAACACTTTATCTACAGCTACCTCCCTGTTCCCAAACACTTTATCTACAGCTACCTCCCTGTTCCCTAACCCCTAACACTTCATATACAGCTACCTCCCTGTTCCCTAACACTTTATATACAGCTACCTCCCTGTTCCCTAACACTTTATCTACAGCTACCTCCCTGTTCCCTAACACTTTATCTACAGCTACCTCCCTGTTCCCTAACACTTTATCTACAGCTACCTCCCTGTTCCCTAACACTTTATAGACAGCTACCTCCCTGTTCCCTAACACTTTATCACCAACTACCTCCCTGTTCGCTAACACTTTATCTACAGCCACCTCACTGTTCGCTAACACTTTATATACAGGGCTTGAACTCATAACATTGTCATCTAATTTCTGTAGACTGCTGTATAAACACGCTAACCAATTGCACCACAGGATCCATTAACAACACTCTCACTGATCACCATATTTTCCACAAACGGAGCTGTGCGATATTCGGACCAGGTCAACATTACCGTTGAGATGCCTGGTTAGCTCAGTCGGTAGAGCATGACACTCTTAATCTCAGGGTCAGAAAACGAAGGATTTGAATACTAGCTGTGCCTGCACTCTGACCTGTTATCTTAATGACATACTTATGTAATGTCCTCCTAAATGGATTGAAAAATGCTCCTTTTCTGGACAATAAATAGACAGGCAGAGGGTTCAAGAAGAGTACATACTCCTGGTGAGGCTCGAACTCACAACCTCGGCATTGCTTCGCTGCATACTGCTGTATAAGTACCACGCGCTAACCGATTGCGCCACAGGAGCCTGATCACCTGTTTACCATATCTTGCACAAACATAGATGTACAATATTCGGTCCGAGTCAGTCCGACAATTGACCTACCTGGCTAACTCAGACGGTAGAGCATGAGTCTCTTAATCTCGTATTTGTGGGTTCGAACCACAAATGGGGTGATTATTTTCTGAGCCGAAGCACCAAATCACTTTGCAAACAGCCATCCAATTGGACTTTCGAGCAGGCTTGCCACCCTGCATTGCTGACGTGTCAGGCATAGCTGGTGATAGAGAAGACGATGATTTTGTATTCTATCTCTGCCTGCACTCTGACCTGTCATCTCAATGACATACCTATTATCTATGAAACGTCCTCCTAAATGGATTGAATAAATGCTAATTTTCTGGACAAGAAATAGACAGGGATAGGCTTCCAGAAGAATACTTGCTCCTGGTGGGACTTGAACTCATAACCTTGTCATCTAATTTCTGTATACTGCTGTATAAGTACAACATGCTAACAGATTGCACAACAGGATCCATCAACAACACTTTCACTGATCTTCATATTTTGCAGTAATGGAGCTGAACGATATTCGGACCAAGTCAATACTACTGTTGAGGTACCTGGCTAGCTCAGTCGGTAGAGCATAAATAGACAGGCAAAGGGTTCAAGAAAAGTACATGCTCCTGGTGAGGCTTGAACTCACAACCCCGGCATTGCTTCACTGCTGTATAAGTACCACACGCTAACCGATTGCGCCACAGGAGCCTGATCACCTGTTCACCATATCTTGCACAAACATAGATGTACAATACTCGGTCCGAGTCAGTTCGACAATTGACCTACCTGGCTAACTCAGACGGTAGAGCATGAGACTCTTAATTTCGTACTTGTGGGTTCGAACCACAAATGGGGTGATTATTTTCTGAGCCGAAGCACCAAATCACTTTGCAAACAGCCATCCAATTGGACTTTCGAGCAGGCTTGCCACCCTGCATTGCTGACGTGTCAGGCATAGCTGGTGATAGAGAAGACGATGATTTTGTATTCTATCTCTGCCTGCACTCTGACCTGTCATCTCAATGACATACCTATTATCTATGAAACGTCCTCCTAAATGGATTGAATAAATGCTAATTTTCTGGACAAGAAATAGACAGGGATAGGCTTCTAGAAGAATACTTCCTCCTGGTGGGGCTTGAACTCATAACCTTGTCATCTAATTTCTGTATACTGCTGTATAAGTACAACATGCTAACAGATTGCACCACAGGATCCATCAACGACACTTTCACTGATCTTCATATTTTGCAGAAATGGAGCTGAACGATATTCGGACCAAGTCAATACTACTGTTGAGGTACCTGGCTAGCTCAGTCGGTAGAGCATAAATAGACAGTCAAAGGGTTCAAGAAAAGTACATGCTCCTGGAGAGGCTCGAACTCACAACCTCGGCATTGCTTCGCTGCATACTGCTGTATAAGTACCATGCGCTAACCGATTGCACCACAGGAGCCTGATCACCTGTTTACCATATCTTGCACAAACATAGATGTACAATACTCGGTCCGAATCAGTTCGACAATTGACCTACCTGGCTAACTCAGACGGTAGAGCATGAGTCTCTTAACCTGTTGCTTCTACTCGGGACGCTTGCGTCCCAACTAGAGCTCTGGAAATGCAAATGCGCTACGCTAAATGCTAATAGTATTAGTTAAAACTCAAAAGTTCATTAAAATACACATGCAGGGTATCGAATTAAAGCTACACTCGTTGTGAATCCAGGCAACAAGTCAGATTTTTAAAATGCTTTTCGGCGAAAGCATGAGAAGCTATTATCTGATAGCATGTAACACCCAAAAAGACCCACAGGGGACGTAAACAAAATAATTAGCATTTCGGCGTTACACAAACCGCACAATAAAATAGAAAACATTCATTACCTTTCACCATCTTCTTTGTTGGCACTCCTAGATGTCCCATAAACACTATTTGGGTCTTTATTTCGATTAAATCGGTCCATATAAAGCCTAGATATCGTTATATGTAGACTGTGTGATAAACGAAAAAAACATCGTTTCAAAACGTAACGTCATTTTTTTAAATTCAAAAAGTCGACGATAAACTTTCACAAAACACTTCGAAATACGTTTGTAATGCAACTTTAGGTATTAGTAAACGTTAATAAGTGATAAAATTCATCAGGAGGCGATGTAAAGATCATTAGCTGTCCTTCTGGAAAAATGTCCGGCTAGAAACTCAACGAAAATATCCGGTCCTAGACCATAGGAGATACGGTGCCCTGCATGTGTTTGACCAAGAAAAAACTCGAAGGGAAATGACAAGACTCTAGACACCGTGTGGAAGCTGTAGGTACTGCAACCTCAGTCAATTAATTGTGGTTCACCTTTATCAATGGGTTCAAGTAGCGCATGGATATATTTTCCCATTTTCAGTGATCAGTTTTTCCTGTGCTTTTCGATGTAAATGCCGTTCTGGTAAAGCCACAGCAGTGATTTAACCAGTTTTATAAACGTCTGAGTGTTTTCTATCCAAACAGACTAAGCAAATGCATATACTATATTCCTGGCATGAGTAGCAGGGCGCTGAAATGTTGCGCGATTTTTAACAGAATGTTCAAAAAAGTAGAGGGTCGACTTAAGAGGTTAACCTCGTATTTGTGGGTTCGAACCACAAATGGGGTGATTCTTTTCTGAGCCGAAGCACCAAATCATTTCGCAAACAGCCATCCGCTTGGACTTTCGAGCAGGCTTGCCACCCTGCATTGCTGACGTGTCAGGCGTAGCTGGTGATAGAGAAGACGATGATTTTGTATTCTATCTCTGCCTGCGCTCTGACCTGTCATCTCAATGACATACCTATTATCTATGAAACGTCCTCCTAAATGGATTGAATAAATGCTCATTTTCTGTCTGGACAAGAAATAGACAGGGATAGGCTTCTAGAAGAATACTTGCTCCTGGTGGGGCTTGAACTCATAACCTTGTCATCTAATTTCTGTATACTGCTGTATAAGCACAACATGCTAACAGATTGCACCACAGGATCCATCAACAACACTTTCACTGATCTTCATATTTTGCAGAAATGGAGCTGAACGATATTCGGACGAAGTCAATATAACTTTTAAGGTACCTGGCTAGCTCAGTCGGTAGAGCATAAATAGACAGGCAGAGGGTTCAAGAAAAGTACATGCTCCTGGTGAGGCTCGAACTCACAACCTCGGCATTGCTTCGCTGCATACTGCTGTATAAGTACCATGCGCTAACCGATTACGCCACAGGAGCCTGATACATTGATTAGCATATTTTGCACAAACATAGATGTACAATATTCGGTCCGAGTCAGTCCGACAATTGACCTACCTGGCTAACTCAGACGGAAGACCATGAGACTCTTAATCTCGTATTCGTGGGTTCGAACCACAAATGGGGTGATTCTTTTCTGAGCCGAACCCCCAACACACTTCGCAAACAGCCATCCGCTTGGACTTTCGAGCAGTCTAGCCACCCTGCATTGCTGACTTGTCAGGCATAGCTGGTGATACAGAAGACTATGAATTTGAATACTAGCTGTGCCTGCACTCTGACCTGTTATCTCAATGACTTATACTGCTGTATAAGTAAAACAGGCTAACCAATTGCACCACAGGATCCATTAACAACACTCTCACTGATCACCATATTTTCCACAAACGGAGCTGTACGATATTCGGACCAGGTCAATATTACCGCTGAGATGCCTGGTTAGCTCAGTCGGTAGAGCATGACACTCTTAATCTCAGGGTCAGAAAACTAAGGATTTGAATACTAGCTGTGCCTGCACTCTGACCTGTTATCTTAATGACATACTTATGTAATGTCCTCCTAAATGGATTGAAAAATGCTCCTTTTCTGGACAATAAATAGACAGGCAGAGGGTTCAAGAAGAGTACATACTCCTGGTGAGGCTCGAACTCACAACCTCGGCATTGTTTCGCTGCATACTGCTGTATAAGTACCACGCGCTAACCGATTGCGCCACAGGAGCCTGATCACCTGTTTACCATATCTTGCACAAACATAGATGTACAATATTCGGTCCGAGTCAGTCCGACAATTGACCTACCTGGCTAACTCAGACGGTAGAGCATGAGTCTCTTAATCTCGTATTTGTGGGTTCGATCCACAAATTGGGTGATTATTTTCTGAGCCGAAGCACCAACTCACTTTGCAAACAGCCATCCGCTTGGGCTTTCAAGGAGGCTTGCCACCCTGCATTGCTGACGTGTCAGGCATAGCTGGTGATAGAGAAGACGATGATTTTGTATTCTATCTCTGCCTGCACTCTGACCTGTCATCTCAATGACATACCTATTATCTATGAAACGTCCTCCTAAATGGATTGAATAAATGCTAATTTTCTGGACAAGAAATAGACAGGGATAGGCTTCCAGAAGAATACTTGCTCCTGGTGGGACTTGAACTCATAACCTTGTCATCTAATTTCTGTATACTGCTGTATAAGTACAACATGCTAACAGATTGCACAACAGGATCCATCAACAACACTTTCACTGATCTTCATATTTTGCAGTAATGGAGCTGAACGATATTCGGACCAAGTCAATACTACTGTTGAGGTACCTGGCTAGCTCAGTCGGTAGAGCATAAATAGACAGGCAAAGGGTTCAAGAAAAGTACATGCTCCTGGTGAGGCTTGAACTCACAACCCCGGCATTGCTTCACTGCTGTATAAGTACCACACGCTAACCGATTGCGCCACAGGAGCCTGATCACCTGTTCACCATATCTTGCACCAACATAGATGTACAATACTCGGTCCGAGTCAGTTCGACAATTGACCTACCTGGCTAACTCAGACGGTAGAGCATGAGACTCTTAATTTCGTACTTGTGGGTTCGAACCACAAATGGGGTGATTATTTTCTGAGCCGAAGCACCAACTCACTTCGCAAACAGCCATCCGCTTGGACTTTCGAGCAGGTTTGCCACCCTGCATTGCTGACGTGTCAGGAATAGCTGGTGATAGAGAAGACGATGATTTTGTATTCTATCTCTGCCTGCACTCTGACCTGTCATCTCAATGACATACCTATTATCTATGAAACGTCCTCCTAAATGGATTGAATAAATGCTCATTTTCTGTCTGGACAAGAAATAGACAGGGATAGGCTTCTAGAAGAATACTTGCTCCTGGTGGGGCTTGAACTCATAACCTTGTCATCTAATTTCTGTATACTGCTGTATAAGCACAACATGCTAACAGATTGCACCACAGGATCCATCAACAACACTTTCACTGATCTTCATATTTTGCAGAAATGGAGCTGAACGATATTCGGACGAAGTCAATATAACTTTTAAGGTACCTGGCTAGCTCAGTCGGTAGAGCATAAATAGACAGGCAGAGGGTTCAAGAAAAGTACATGCTCCTGGTGAGGCTCGAACTCACAACCTCGGCATTGCTTCGCTGCATACTGCTGTATAAGTACCATGCGCTAACCGATTACGCCACAGGAGCCTGATACATTGATTATCATATTTTGCACAAACATAGATGTACAATATTCGGTCCGAGTCAGTCCGACAATTGACCTACCTGGCTAACTCAGACGGAAGACCATGAGACTCTTAATCTCGTATTCGTGGGTTCGAACCACAAATGGGGTGATTCTTTTCTGAGCCGAAGCACCAAATCATTTCGCAAACAGCCATCCGCTTGGACTTTCGAGCAGGCTTGCCACCCTGCATTGCTGACGTGTCAGGCGTAGCTGGTGATAGAGAAGACGATGATTTTGTATTCTATCTCTGCCTGCACTCTGACCTGTCATCTCAATGACATACCTATTATCTATGAAACGTCCTCCTAAATGGATTGAATAAATGCTCATTTTCTGTCTGGACAAGAAATAGACAGGGATAGGCTTCTAGAAGAATACTTGCTCCTGGTGGGGCTTGAACTCATAACCTTGTCATCTAATTTCTGTATACTGCTGTATAAGCACAACATGCTAACAGATTGCACCACAGGATCCATCAACAACACTTTCACTGATCTTCATATTTTGCAGAAATGGAGCTGAACGATATTCGGACGAAGTCAATATAACTTTTAAGGTACCTGGCTAGCTCAGTCGGTAGAGCATAAATAGACAGGCAGAGGGTTCAAGAAAAGCACATGCTCCTGGTGAGGCTCGAACTCACAACCTCGGCATTGCTTCGCTGCATACTGCTGTATAAGTACCATGCGCTAACCGATTACGCCACAGGAGCCTGATACATTGATTAGCATATTTTGCACAAACATAGATGTACAATATTCGGTCCGAGTCAGTCCGACAATTGACCTACCTGGCTAACTCAGACGGAAGACCATGAGACTCTTAATCTCGTATTCGTGGGTTCGAACCACAAATGGGGTGATTCTTTTCTGAGCCGAACCCCCAACACACTTCGCAAACAGCCATCCGCTTGGACTTTCGAGCAGTCTAGCCACCCTGCATTGCTGACTTGTCAGGCATAGCTGGTGATACAGAAGACTATGAATTTGAATACTAGCTGTGCCTGCACTCTGACCTGTTATCTCAATGACTTATACTGCTGTATAAGTAAAACAGGCTAACCAATTGCACCACAGGATCCATTAACAACACTCTCACTGATCACCATATTTTCCACAAACGGAGCTGTACGATATTCGGACCAGGTCAATATTACCTCTGAGATGCCTGGTTAGCTCAGTCGGTAGAGCATGACACTCTTAATCTCAGGGTCAGAAAACTAAGGATTTGAATACTAGCTGTGCCTGCACTCTGACCTGTTATCTTAATGACATACTTATGTAATGTCCTCCTAAATGGATTGAAAAATGCTCCTTTTCTGGACAATAAATAGACAGGCAGAGGGTTCAAGAAGAGTACATACTCCTGGTGAGGCTCGAACTCACAACCTCGGCATTGCTTCGCTGCATACTGCTGTATAAGTACCACGCGCTAACCGATTGCGCCACAGGAGCCTGATACATTCATTAGCATATTTTGCACAAACATAGATGTACAATATTCGGTCCGAGTCAGTCCGACAATTGACCTACCTGGCTAACTCAGACGGTAGAGCATGAGTCTCTTAATCTCGTATTTGTGGGTTCGATCCACAAATTGGGTGATTATTTTCTGAGCCGAAGCACCAACTCACTTTGCAAACAGCCATCCGCTTGGGCTTTCAAGGAGGCTTGCCACCCTGCATTGCTGACGTGTCAGGCATAGCTGGTGATAGAGAAGACGATGATTTTGTATTCTATCTCTGCCTGCACTCTGACCTGTCATCTCAATGACATACCTATTATCTATGTAACGTCCTCCTAAATGGATTGAATAAATGCTAATTTTCTGGACAAGAAATAGACAGGGATAGGCTTCTAGAAGAATACTTGCTCCTGGTGGGGCTTGAACTCATAACCTTGTCATCTAATTTCTGTATACTGCTGTATAAGCACAACATGCTAACAGATTGCACCACAGGATCCATCAACAACACTTTCACTGATCTTCATATTTTGCAGAAATGGAGCTGAACGATATTCGGACAAAGTCAATACTACTGTTGAGGTACCTGGCTAGCTCAGTCGGTAGAGCATAAATAGACAGGCAAAGGGTTCAAGAAAAGTACATGCTCCTGGTGAGGCTCGAACTCACAACCTCGGCATTGCTTCGCTGCATACTGCTGTATAAATACCACGCGCTAACCGGTTGCGCCACAGGAGCCTGATCACCTGTTTACCATATCTTGCACAAACATAGATGTACAATACTCAGTCCGAGTCAATTCGACAATTGACCTACCTGGCTAACTCAGACAGTAGAGCATGAGTCTCTTAATCTCGTATTCGTGGGTTCGAATCACAAATGGGGTGATTCTTTTCTGAGCCGAAGCACCAACTCACTTCGCAAACAGCCATCCGCTTGGACTTTCGAGCAGGCTTGCCACCCTGCATTGCTGACGTGTCAGGCATAGCTGGTGATAGAGAAGACGATGATTTTGTATTCTATCTCTGCCTGCACTCTGACCTGTCATCTCAATGACATACCTATTATCTATGAAACGTCCTCCTAAATGGATTGAATAAATGCTAATTTTCTGGATAAGAAATAGACAGGGATAGGCTTCTGGAAGAATACGGTCTGTCATAATATAAGAGAGACAGTATATCTAGCTGGTCTGTCATTATATAATAGAGACAGTAGAGCTGGATGGTACGTCATAATATAATAGAGACAGTAGATCTAGCTGGTCTGTCATAATATAATAGAGACAGTAGATCTAGCTGGTCTGTCATAATATAATAGAGACAGTATATCTAGCTGGTCTGTCATAAAATAATGGAGACATAGAGACAGTAGATCTAGCTGGTATGTCATAATATAATAGAGACAGTATATCTAGCTGGTCTGTCATAATATAATAGAGACATAGAGACAGTAGATCTAGCTGGTATGTCATAATATAATAGAGACAGTAGATCTAGCTGGTCTGTCATAATATAATAGAGACATAGAGACAGTAGATCTAGCTGGTATGTCATAATATAATAGAGACAGTATATCTAGCTGGTCTGTCATAAAATAATGGAGACATAGAGACAGTAGATCTAGCTGGTATGTCATAATATAATAGAGACAGTAGATCTAGCTGGTCTGTCATAATATAATAGAGACATAGAGACAGTAGATCTAGCTGGTATGTCATAATATAATAGAGACATAGAGACAGTAGATCTAGCTGGTATGTCATAATATAATGGAAACAGTATATCTAGCTGGTCTGTCATAATATAATAGAGACAGTAGAACTAGCTGGTCTGTCATAATATAATAGAGACAGTAGATCTAGCTGGTCTGTCATAATATAATAGAGACAGTAGATCTAGCTGGTCTGTCATAATATAATAGAGACAGTAGATCTAGCTGGTCTGTCATAATATAATAGAGACAGTAGATCTAGCTGGTCCGTCATAATATAATAGAGACTGTATATCTAGCTGGTATGTCATAATATAATAGAGAGAGCAGATCTAGCTGGGGCTTACTGGGGCTCTCTCATGCCGTCCCTGGAAGGGGTGCGTCACCTGAGTGGGTTGATTCACTGATGTGGTCATCCTGTCTGGGTTGGCGCCCCCCCTTGGGTTGTGCCATGGCGGAGATCTTTGTGGGCTATACTCAGCCTTGTCTCAGGATGGTAAGTTGGTGGTTGAAGATATCCCTCTAGTGGTGTGGGGGCTGTGCTTTGGCAAAGTGGGTGGGGTTATATCCTTCCTGTTTGGCCCTGTCCGGGGGTGTCCTCGGATGGGGCCACAGTGTCTCCTGACCCCTCCTGTCTCAGCCTCCAGTATTTATGCTGCAGTAGTTTATGTGTCGGGGGGCTAGGGTCAGTTTGTTATATCTGGAGTACTTCTCCTGTCCTATTCGGTGTCCTGTGTGAATCTAAGTGTGCGTTCTCTAATTCTCTCCTTCTCTCTTTCTTTTGCTCTCTTGGAGGACCTGAGCCCTCGGACCATGCCCCAGGACTACCTGACATGATGACTCCTTGCTGTCCCCAGTCCACCTGGCCGTGCTGCTGCTCCAGTTTCAACTGTTCTGCCTTATTATTATTCGACCATGCTGGTCATTTATGAACATTTGAACATCTTGGCCATGTTCTGTTATAATCTCCACCCGGCACAGCCAGAAGAGGACTGGACACCCCACATAGCCTGGTTCCTCTCTAGGTTTCTTCCTAGGTTTTGGCCTTTCTAGGGAGTTTTTCCTAGCCACCGTGCTTCTACACCTGCATTGCTTGCTGTTTGGGGTTTTAGGCTGGGTTTCTGTACAGCACTTTGAGATATCAGCTGATTTACGAAGGGCTATATAAATAAATTTGATTTGATTTAGCTGGTCTGTCATAATATAATAGAGACAGTAGATCTAGCTGGTCTGTCATAATATAATAGAGACAGTAGATCTAGCTGGTCTGTCATAATACAATAGAGACAGTAGATCTAGCTGGTCTGTCATAATATAATAGAGACAGTAGATCTAGCTGGTCTGTCATAATATAATAGAGACAGTAGATCTAGCTGGTCTGTCATAATATAATAGAGACAGTATATCTACCTGGTCTGTTATAATATAATAGAGACAGTGGATCTAGCTGGTCTGTCATAATATAATAGAGACTGTAGATATAGCTGGTCTGTCATAATATAATAGAGACAGTAGATCTAGCTGGTCTGTCATAATATAATAGAGACAGTGGATCTAGCTGGTCTGTCATAATATGATAGAGACTGTAGATATAGCTGGTCTGTCATAATATAATAGAGACAGTAGATCTAGCTGGTCTGTCATAATATAATAGAGACATAGAGACAGTAGATCTAGCTGGTCTGTCATAATATAATAGAGACAGTAGATCTAGCTGGTCTGTCATAATACAATAGAGACAGTAGATCTAGCTGGTCTGTCATAATATAATAGAGACATAGAGACAGTAGATCTAGCTGGTCTGTCATAATATAATAGAGACAGTAGATCTAGCTGGTCTGTCATAATATAATAGAGACAGTAGATCAGTAGGAAAACTCTTAACTCTTAACCTATTAACCTTTAATACCAAAACCAAAATGACATACATTTTCATATTCCATCCATCGTCATGACCACCATTGTGGCTGACGGAAACCATTGTTCCAAAGTCCCTTTATTTCATGTTTAATGTTCTGAGGCTGGTTCTCCATAGTGACAGGACAAAGGAATGTAGTCTGTGGCCTAAGATTTACCAGGTGCGTGAGGAGTCATAAAACCCCCACATCTTCAGACCCCTAGATCTCTCCTCCTCTGTTGGGGTTGAGAGATAATCTGTAGGGTTGTGGTCTCCTGTAATCTGACCTGATCAGGACATTCATGACACCTGTGATCCAGAAACTGAAACAGTTTAGGGTTAGAAACTGTTCTGGAACCTGTGATCCAGAAACTGAAACACTTTAGGGTTAGAAACTGTCCTAGAACCTGTGATCCAGAAACTGAAACACTTTAGGGTTAGAAACTGTCCTAGAACCTGTGATCCAGAAACTGAAACAGTTTAGGGTTAGAAACTGTTCTAGAACCTGTGATCCAGAAACTGAAACAGTTTAGGGTTAGAAACTGTTCTAGAACCTGTGATCCAGAAACTGAAACAGTTTAGGGTTAGAAACTGTTCTAGAACCTGTGATCCAGAAACTGAAACAGTTTAGGGTTAGAAACTGTTCTAGAACCTGTGATCCAGAAACTGAAACAGTTTAGGGTTAGAAACTGTTCTGGAACCTGTGATCCAGAAACTGAAACACTTTAGGGTTAGAAACTGTTCTAGAACCTGTGATCCAGAAACTGAAACAGTTTAGGGTTAGAAACTGTCCTAGAACCTGTGATCCAGAAACTGAAACACTTTAGGGTTAGAAACTGTCCTAGAACCTGTGATCCAGAAACTGAAACAGTTTAGGGTTAGAAACTGTCCTAGAACCTGTGATCCAGAAACTGAAACAGTTTAGGGTTAGAAACTGTTCTAGAACCTGTGATCCAGAAACTGAAACAGTTTAGGGTTAGAAACTGTTCTGGAACCTGTGATCCAGAAACTGAAACACTTTAGGGTTAGAAACTGTTCTAGAACCTGTAATCCAGAAACTGAAACAGTTTAGGGTTAGAAACTGTTCTAGAACCTGTGATCCAGAAACTGAAACAGTTTAGGGTTAGAAACTGTTCTAGAACCTGTGATCCAGAAACTGAAACAGTTTAGGGTTAGAAACTGTTCTAGAACCTGTGATGCAGAAACAGCCTAGCAACCATTGTTTCTCACTAGACTGGTGCTCTGCATGTCTATTATTTCATTAGAGGTTTTTTTAGGTTTCGATCTAAGTGATATCTGTGTTTGTGGGACCACCAAGTGCTGGAATGAGGTGTCTGTTTGTTCCCAATTCTATCAGAAATTATGGTTTTCACTTGAAGTTCCTCACTATTATAGAAAGATGTGTGTGTGTGTATATATATATATATATACACACACACACACACACACACACACACACACACCACCTGTATTTGGGGAGTTTCTCCTATTCTTCTCTGCAGATCCTCTCAAGCTCTGTCAGGTTGGATGGGGAGCTTTGCTGCACAGCTATTTTCAGGTCTGTTGTTGTCTTGGCTGTGTGCTTAGGGTCGTTGTCCTGTAGGAACTTTCGCCCCAGTCTGAGGTCCTGAGTGCTCTGGAGCAGATTTTCATCAAGGATCTCTCTGTACTTTGCTCCGTTCATCTTTCCCTCGATCCTGACAATTCCTTCGACCTCATGGCTTGGTAAAAAAAATAATTTAAATAATGCAATAAAATAACGAGACTATATACAGGCGGTACCGGTACCGAGTCAATGTGGAGGCTATATACAGGGGGTACTGGTACAGAGTCAATGTGGAGGCTATATACAGGGTATTACGGTACAGAGCCAATGTGGAGGCTATATACAGGGTGTTACGGTACAGAGTCAATGTGGAGGCTATATACAGGGTGTTACGGTACAGAGTCAATGTGGAGGCTATATACAGGGGGTACCGGTACAGAGTCAATGTGGAGGCTATATACAGGGGGTACCGGTACAGAGTCAATGTGGAGGCTATATACAGGGGGCACCGGTACAGAGTCAATGTGGAGGCTATATACAGGGGTACCGGTACAGAGTCAATGTGGAGGCTATATACAGGGGTACCGGTACAGAGTCAATGTGGAGGCTATATACAGGGGGTACCGGTACAGAGTCAATGTGGAGGCTATATACAGGGGGTACCGGTACAGAGTCAATGTGGAGGCTATATACAGGGGTACTGGTACAGAGTCAATGTGGAGGCTATATACAGGGGGTACCGGTACAGAGTCAATGTGGAGGCTATATGCAGGGGGTACCGGTACAGAGTCAATGTGGAGGCTATATACAGGGGGCACGGTACAGAGTCAATGTGGAGGCTATATACAGGGGGTACCGGTACAGAGTCAATGTGGAGGCTATATACAGGGGTGCCGGTACAGAGTCAATGTGGAGACTATATACAGGGGTACCAGTACAGAGTCAATGTGGAGACTATATACAGGGGGTACCGGTACAGAGTCAATGTGGAGGCTATATACAGGGGGTTACGGTATAGAGTCAATATGGAGGCTATATACAGGGGGTACCGGTACAGAGTCAATGTGGAGGCTATATACAGGGGGTACCGGTACAGAGTCAGTGTGGAGGCTATATACAGGGGGTACCGGTACAGAGTCTATGTGGAGGCTATATACAGGGGGTACCGGTACAGAGTCAATGTGGAGGCTATATATAGGGGGTACCGGTACAGAGTCAATGTGGAGGCCATATACAGGGGGTACCGGTACAGAGTCAATGTGGAGGCTATATACAGGGGGTACCGGTACAGAGTCAATGTGGAGGCTATATACAGGGGTTACGGTACAGAGTCAATGTGGAGGCTATATACAGGGCGTACCGGTACAGAGTCAATGTGGAGGCCATATACAGGGGGTACCGGTACAGAGTCAATGTGGAGGCTATATACAGGGGGTACCGGTACAGAGTCCATGTGGAGGCTATATAATGTGGAGGCTATATACAGGGGTACCGGTACAGAGTCAATGTGGAGGCTATATACAGGGGTACCGGTACAGAGTCAATGTGGAGGCTATATACAGGGGTACCGGTACAGAGTCAATGTGGAGGCTATATACAGGGGGCGGTACAGAGTCAATGTGGAGGCTATATACAGAGAGGGGTGCCGGTACAGAGTCAATGTGGAGGCTATATACAGGGGTACCGGTACAGAGTCAATGTGGAGGCTATATACAGGTGGTACCGGTACAGAGTCAATGTGGAGGCTATATACAGGGGGTACCGGTACAGAGTCAATGTGGAGGCTATATACAGGGGGTTACGGTACAGAGTCAATGTGGAGGCTATATACAGGGGGTACCGGTACAGTGTCAATGTGTGGAGGTACAGGTTAGTCGGGGTGATTTGTACATGTAGGTGGGGGTGAAGTGACTATAGAAAATAAACAGTGAGGAGCAGCAGTGTAAAAAACAAATGTGGGGGGGGGTCAATGTAAATAGTCCATTTGATTAATTGTTCAGCAGCCTTATGGCTTGGAGGTAGAAGGTGTGTGCATTTCCAAATCATGTGCTATCAATTGAATTTACTACAGGTGTCAACACTGTGACTTGATGACAGCTTTGCACACTCTTGGCATTCTCTCAACCAGCTTCACCTGGAATGTTTTTCTAACCGTCTTGAAGGAATTCCCACATATGCTGAGCACTTGTTGGCTGATTTTCCTTCCCTCTGCGGTCCAACTCATCCCAAACCATCTCAATTGGGTTGAGGTCGGGTGATTGTGGAAGCCAGGTCATTTGATGCAGCACTCCATCACTCTTATTGGTCAAATAGCCCTTACACAGCCTGGAGGTGTGTTGGGTCATTGTCCTGTTGAAAAACAAATGATAGTCCCACTAAACCCAATCCAGACGGGATGGTGTATCACTGCAGAATGCTGTGGTAGTCATGCTGGTTAAGTGTGCCTTGAATTCTAAATAATTCACAGACAGTGTCACCAGCAAGCACCCCCAAACCATCACACCTCCTCCTCCATGCTTCACGGTGGGAACCACACATGCATAGATTACCAATTAACCTACGCCGCATCTCACAAAGACAAAAATCGCGAAAATGGACTCATCAGACCAAAGGACAGACAGATTGGCTCAAACACATTAAGAAGGAAAGAAATTCCACAAATTTTACTACATGATTGCATATGTGTTATTTCCTAGTTTTGATGTCTTCACTATTATTCTACAATGTAGAAAATCCCCAAAGCCAACTCCTCCTTTGGCCGCCTTTCCTTCCAGTTCTCTTCTGCCAATGACTGGAACGAATTGCAAAAATCACTGAAGCTGGAGACTTACATCGCCCTCACTAACTTTAAGCATCAGCTTTCAGAGCAGCTTACTGATCATTGCACCTGTAAATAGCCCATCTGTAAATAGCCCATCTGTAAATCGCCCACCAAACTACCTCATCCCCATATTGTTATTTTTTTGCCCCTTTGCACCCCAGTATCTCTACTTGCACATTCATCTTCTGCACATCTATCACTCCGGTGTTAATGCTAAATTGTAATTATTTCAACGCTATGGCCTATTTATTGCCTTACCTCCCTAATCTTACATTTACACACACTATATATAGATTTTTCTATTGTGTTATTGACTGTACGTTTTGTTTACTCCATGTGTAACTCTGTTGTTGTTTGTGTTGCACTGCTTTGCTTTTATCTTGGCCAGGTCGCAGTTGTGAATGAGAAATGGTTCTCAACTGGCCTCCCTGGTTAAATAAAGGGGGAAATAAAAAATTAAGCACAAATAAAAAGTCACATCACCCAGAAAAAAATAGTTACATTCACCCACAATACTTTAAATTATATATGTAGTATTTAATGTGTATATTTATATTGTACTATACAGGGCGCATTTGGAAAAAGAGACATACGTCTCAATATGTCTTCCCTGTCAAAATAAAGGTTAAATAAATATATACAATTCATGAAACATAGGTGGGCGTACAGGCTGTGGTCAATTTATTAATGTAACAGATAGGTGGGAGGGCATAGAGGCTGTGGTCAATTTATTAATGTAACAGATAGGTGGGAGGGCATAGAGGCTGTGGTCAATGAACAGATAGGTGGGAGGGCATAGAGGCTGTGGTCAATTTAGGTGGGATTAATGTCAATAACAGATAGGTGGGAGGGCATAGAGGCTGTGGTCAATGAACAGATAGGTGGGAGGGCATAGAGGCTGTGGTCAATGCATAGAGGCTGTGGTCAATGAACAGATAGGTGGGAGGACATAGAGGCTGTGGTCAATGAACAGATAGGTGGGAGGGCATAGAGGCTGTGGTCAATGAACAGATAGGTGGGAGGGCATAGAGGCTGTGGTCAATGAACAGATAGGTGGGAGGGCATAGAGGCTGTGGTCAATTTATTAATGTAACAGATAGGTGGGAGGGCATAGAGGCTGTAGTCAATGAACAGATAGGTGGGAGGGCGTACAGGCTGTGGTCAATTTATTAATGTAACAGATAGGTGGGAGGGCATAGAGGCTGTGGTCAATGAACAGATAGGTGGGAGGGCATAGAGGCTGTGGTCAATGAACAGATAGGTGGGAGGGCATAGAGGCTGTGGTCAATGAACAGATAGGTGGGAGGGCATAGAGGCTGTGGTCAATAGGTGGGAGGGCATAGAGGCTATTAATGTAACAGATAGGTGGGAGGGCATAGAGGCTGTGGTCAATGAACAGATAGGTGGGAGGACATGGGAGGAGGCTGTGGTCAATTTATTAATGAACAGATAGGTGGGAGGGCATAGAGGCTGTGGTCAATGAACAGATAGGTGGGAGGGCATAGAGGCTGTGGTCAATGAACAGATAGGTGGGAGGACATAGAGGCTGTGGTCAATGAACAGATAGGTGGGAGGGCATAGAGGCTGTGGTCAATGAACAGATAGGTGGGAGGACATAGAGGCTGTGGTCAATTTATTAATGAACAGATAGGTGGGAGGGCATAGAGGCTGTGGTCAATGAACAGATAGGTGGGAGGACATAGAGGCTGTGGTCAATTTATTAATGAACAGATAGGTGGGAGGGCATAGAGGCTGTGGTCAATGAACAGATAGGTGGGAGGACATAGAGGCTGTGGTCAATGTATTAATGAACAGATAGGTGGGAGGGCATAGAGGCTGTGGTCAATGAACAGATAGGTGGGAGGACATAGAGGCTGTGGTCAATGAACATATAGGTGGGAGGACATAGAGGCTGTGGTCAATGAACAGATAGGTGGGAGGGCATAGAGGCTGTGGTCAATGAACAGATAGGTGGGAGGGCATAGAGGCTGTGGTCAATTTATTAATGAACAGATAGGTGGGAGGGCATAGAGGCTGTGGTCAATGAACAGATAGGTGGGAGGACATAGAGGCTGTGGTCAATGAACAGATAGGTGGGAGGGCATAGAGGCTGTAGTCAATTTATTAATGAACAGATAGGTGGGAGGGCATAGAGGCTGTGGTCAATGAACAGATAGGTGGGAGGACATAGAGGCTGTGGTCAATGAACAGATAGGTGGGAGGGCATAGAGGCTGTGGTCAAGGTGGGAGGGCATATTAATGAACAGATAGGTGGGAGGGCATAGAGGCTGTGGTCAATGAACAGATAGGTGGGAGGACATAGAGGCTGTGGTCAATGAACAGATAGGTGGGAGGTGGGGGCATAGAGGCTGTGGTCAATGAACAGATAGGTGGGAGGGCATAGAGGCTGTGGTCAATGAACAGATAGGTGGGAGGGCATAGAGGCTGTGGTCAATGAACAGATAGGTGGGAGGACATAGAGGCTGTGGTCAATGAACAGATAGGTGGGAGGGCATAGAGGCTGTGGTCAATGAACAGATAGGTGGGAGGGCATAGAGGCTGTGGTCAATGAACAGATAGGTGGGAGGGCATAGAGGGTCAATGAACAGATGGTCATAGAGGCTGTGGTCAATGAACAGATAGGTGGGAGGACATACAGGCTGTGGTCAATCAGAAGGTGGGAGGCATAGGCTGTTCAATGAACAGATAGGTGGGAGGGCATAGAGGCTGTGGTCAATGAACAGATAGGTGGGAGGGCATAGAGGCTGTGGTCAATGAACAGATAGGTGGGAGGGCATAGAGGCTGTGGGTCAGATAGGTTAGGCTGTGGTAATGAACAGATAGGTGGGAGGGCATAGAGGCTGTGGTCAATGAACAGATAGGTGGGAGGGCATAGAGGCTGTGGTCAATGAACAGATAGGTGGGAGGACATAGAGGCTGTGGTCAATGAACAGATAGGTGGGAGGGCATAGAGGCTGTGGTCAATTTATTAATGAACAGATAGGTGGGAGGGCATAGAGGCTGTGGTCAATGAACAGATAGGTGGGAGGGCATAGAGGCTGTGGTCAATGAACAGATAGGTGGGAGGACATAGAGGCTGTGGTCAATATATTAATGAACAGATAGGTGGGAGGACATAGAGGCTGTGGTCAATGAACAGATAGGTGGGAGGGCATAGAGGCTGTGGTCAATGAACAGATAGGTGGGAGGACATAGAGGCTGTGGTCAATGAACAGATAGGTGGGAGGACATAGAGGCTGTGGTCAATGAACAGATAGGTGGGAGGGCATAGAGGCTGTGGTCAATGAACAGATAGGTGGGAGGGCATAGAGGCTGTGGTCAATGTATTAATGAACAGATAGGTGGGAGGGCATAGAGGCTGTGGTCAATGAACAGATAGGTGGGAGGACATAGAGGCTGTGGTCAATTTATTAATGAACAGATAGGTGGGAGGGCATAGAGGCTGTGGTCAATGAACAGATAGGTGGGAGGACATAGAGGCTGTGGTCAATGAACAGATAGGTGGGAGGACATACAGGCTGTGGTCAATGAACAGATAGGTGGGAGGGCATAGAGGCTGTGGTCAATTTATTAATGAACAGATAGGTGGGAGGGCATAGAGGCTGTGGTCAATGAACAGATAGGTGGGAGGGCATAGAGGCTGTGGTCAATGAACAGATAGGTGGGAGGACATAGAGGCTGTGGTCAATATATTAATGAACAGATAGGTGGGAGGGCATAGAGGCTGTAGTCAATGAACAGATAGGTGGGAGGACATAGAGGCTGTGGTCAATATATTAATGAACAGATAGGTGGGAGGGCATAGAGGCTGTGGTCAATGAACAGATAGGTGGGAGGGCATAGAGGCTGTGGTCAATGAACAGATAGGTGGGAGGACATAGAGGCTGTGGTCAATGTATTAATGAACAGATAGGTGGGAGGGCATAGAGGCTGTGGTCAATGAACAGATAGGTGGGAGGGCATAGAGGCTGTGGTCAATATATTAATAGGTGGGAGATAGAGGGTGGGGAGGGCATAGAGGCTGTAGTCAATGAACAGATAGGTGGGAGGACATAGAGGCTGTGGTCAATATATTAATGAACAGATAGGTGGGAGGGAGGGCAATAGGTGGGAGGCTGTGGTCAATGAACAGATAGGTGGGAGGGCATAGAGGCTGTGGTCAATGAACAGATAGGTGGGGGAGGGCAGATAGGTGGGAGGCTGTGGTCAATGAACAGATAGGTGGGAGGACATAGAGGCTGTGGTCAATATATTAATGAACAGATAGGTGGGAGGACATAGAGGCTGTGGTCAATGAACAGATAGGTGGGAGGGCATAGAGGCTGTGGTCAATGAACAGATAGGTGGGAGGACATAGAGGCTGTGGTCAATGAACAGATAGGTGGGAGGACATAGAGGCTGTGGTCAATGAACAGATAGGTGGGAGGGCATAGAGGCTGTGGTCAATGAACAGATAGGTGGGAGGGCATAGAGGCTGTGGTCAATGTATTAATGAACAGATAGGTGGGAGGGCATAGAGGCTGTGGTCAATGAACAGATAGGTGGGAGGACATAGAGGCTGTGGTCAATTTATTAATGAACAGATAGGTGGGAGGGCATAGAGGCTGTGGTCAATGAACAGATAGGTGGGAGGACATAGAGGCTGTGGTCAATGAACAGATAGGTGGGAGGACATACAGGCTGTGGTCAATGAACAGATAGGTGGGAGGGCATAGAGGCTGTGGTCAATTTATTAATGAACAGATAGGTGGGAGGGCATAGAGGCTGTGGCCAATGAACAGATAGGTGGGAGGACATAGAGGCTGTGGTCAATTTATTAATGAACAGATAGGTAGGAGGGCATAGAGGCTGTGGTCAATTTATTAATGAATAGATAGGTGGAAGGGCATAGAGGCTGTGGTCAATGAACAGATAGGTGGGAGGGCATAGAGGCTGTGGTCAATGAACAGATAGGTGGGAGGGCATAGAGGCTGTGGTCAATTTATTAATGAACAGATAGGTGGGAGGGCATAGAGGCTGTGGTCAATGAACAGATAGGTGGGAGGGCATAGAGGCTGTGGTCAATGAACAGATAGGTGGGAGGACATAGAGGCTGTGGTCAATGAACAGATAGGTGGGAGGGCATAGAGGCTGTGGTCAATGAACAGATAGGTGGGAGGGCATAGAGGCTGTGGTCAATTTATTAAACAACACATGGGTGGAAGGGTATACAATTTATTAATGAAACATGGTAAAACAGATTGATTTGACAAACAGTCCAAATACTCAGTATACACCAATGTTGTTGTCTTCCATGTGTCCACACATCTCTTTAGTGGCTGGGGCGGAAAGGAAAGGACATGCTTGGAAGGAAAGGTTGAGAAGGGAAGGAGGGATGGGGAGAGTGAGAGGAGGGGTGAGGTCCTAAGGGACTGGGCTGGGGCTGTAGGGCCCAGAGGAGGGTGTGGATGTGGGGGGTAGAATCCACTCTGCTGCACTGGACCAGACATCACCAGCTGGAGCAAACTGAAGGAGACACCATAGAATTAGGAATTACAACACACTTTGTCATGCATCTGTAACAGCAGGGAATGCATCACATATAGCCTCTACTGCTATTCATTCCAGTTGGGAGGGCGTCCTGCAGGGAATGCATCACCTATAGCCTCTACTGCTACTGAAACATTCCAGTTTCCAGCAAATCTGTAACAGCAGGGAATGCATCACCTATAGCCTCTACTGCTATTCATTCCAGTTCCGTCCTGCATCTGTAACAGCAGGGAATGCATCACCTATAGCCTCTACTGCTATTCATTCCAGTTCCGTCCTGCATCTGTAACAGCAGGGAATGCATCACCTATAGCCTCTACTGCTATTCATTCCAGTTCCGTCCTGCAGGGAATGCATCACCTATAGCCTCTACTGCTATTCATTCCAGTTCCGTCCTGCAGGGAATGCATCACCTATAGCCTCTACTGCTATTCATTCCAGTTCCGTCCTGCAGGGAATGCATCACCTATAGCCTCTACTGCTATTCATTCCAGTTCCGTCCTGCATCTGTAACAGCAGGGAATGCATCACCTATAGCCTCTACTGCTATTCATTCCAGTTCCGTCCTGCAGGGAATGCATCACCTATAGCCTCTACTGCTATTCATTCCAGTTCCGTCCTGCAGGGAATGCATCACCTATAGCCTCTACTGCTATTCATTCCAGTTCCGTCCTGCAGGGAATGCATCACCTATAGCCTCTACTGCTATTCATTCCAGTTCCGTCCTGCATCTGTAACAGCAGGGAATGCATCACCTATAGCCTCTACTGCTATTCATTCCAGTTCCGTCCAGTTCCGTCGCTAACCCTACCCCCCACCCTAACCCTCATTTAGGGAGGGAGGAGATGTCTCTAACCCTACCCCCCACCCTAACCCTCATTTAGGGAGGGAGGAGATGTCTCTAACCCTACCCCCCACCCTAACCATCATTTAGGGAGGGAGGAGATGTCTCTAACCCTACCCCCACCCTAACCCTCATTTAGGGAGGGAGGAGATGTCTCTAACCCTACCCCCACCCTAACCCTCATTTAGGGAGGGAGGAGATGTCTCTAACCCTACCCCCACCCTAACCCTCATTTAGGGAGGGAGGAGATGTCTCTAACCCTACCCCCACCCTAACCCTCATTTAGGGAGGGAGGAGATGTCTCTAACCCTACCCCCACCCTAACCCTCATTTAGGGAGGGAGGAGATGTCTCTAACCCTACCCCCCACCCTAACCCTCATTTAGGGAGGGAGGAGATGTCTCTAACCCTACCCCCCACCCTAACCCTCATTTAGGGAGGGAGGAGATGTCTCTAACCCTACCCCCCACCCTAACCCTCATTTAGGGAGGGAGGAGATGTCTCTAACCCTACCCCCACCCTAACCCTCATTTAGGGAGGGAGGAGATGTCTCTAACCCTACCCCCACCCTAACCCTCATTTAGGGAGGGAGGAGATGTCTCTAACCCTACCCCCCACCCTAACCCTCATTTAGGGAGGGAGGAGATGTCTCTAACCCTACCCCCACCCTAACCCTCATTTAGGGAGGGAGGAGATGTCTCTAACCCTACCCCCACCCTAACCCTCATTTAGGGAGGGAGGAGATGTCTCTAACCCTACCCCCACCCTAACCCTCATTTAGGAGGGAGGAGATGTCTCTAACCCTACCCCCCACCCTAACCCTCATTTAGGGAGGGAGGAGATGTCTCTAACCCTACCCCCACCCTAACCCTCATTTAGGGAGGGAGGAGATGTCTCTAACCCTACCCCCCACCCTAACCCTCATTTAGGGAGGGAGGAGATGTCTCTAACCCTACCCCCACCCTAACCCTCATTTAGGGAGGGAGGAGATGTCTCTAACCCTACCCCCCACCCTAACCCTCATTTAGGGAGGGAGGAGATGTCTCTAACCCTACCCCCAGCCTAACCATCATTTAGGGAGGGAGGAGATGTCTCTAACCCTACCCCCACCCTAACCCTCATTTAGGGAGGGAGGAGATGTCTCTAACCCTACCCCCCCACCCTAACCCTCATTTAGGGAGGGAGGAGATGTCTCTAACCCTACCCCCACCCTAACCCTCATTTAGGGAGGGAGGAGATGTCTCTAACCCTACCCCCACCCTAACCCTCATTTAGGGAGGGAGGAGATGTCTCTAACCCTACCCCCACCCTAACCCTCATTTAGGGAGGGAGGAGATGTCTCTAACCCTACCCCCCACCCTAACCCTCATTTAGGGAGGGAGGAGATGTCTCTAACCCTACCCCCACCCTAACCCTCATTTAGGGAGGGAGGAGATGTCTCTAACCCTACCCCCCACCCTAACCCTCATTTAGGGAGGGAGGAGATGTCTCTAACCCTACCCCCCACCCTAACCCTCATTTAGGGAGGGAGGAGATGTCCCTAAATATGGATGAAATGTATTGAAAAGGCTTTCCATTCATAGAATTAGTAAGGCCAGCACGGCCAGAGTGAGAAAATGAAAGACATTTATTTTCCACCATAATTTGTAAATAAAATCATTAAAAATCCTACAATGTGATTTTCTGGAATTTTTTTTTCTCATTTTGTCTGTCATAGTTGAAGTGTACCTATGGTGAAAATTACAGGCCTCTCTCATCTTTTTAAGTGGGAGAACTTGCACAATTGGTGGCTGACTAAATACTTGTTCTCCCCACTGTATGTACTGTACTCTATACCATCTACTGCATCTCGCCTAAGCCGTTCGGCCATCGCTCATTCATATATTTGTATGGACATATTCTTATTAATTCCTTTATACTTGTGTGTACACTCACATTAACATCTGCTATATGCTGGCTATGCTCAGCCTTGTCTCAGGGTAGTAGGATGGTAGATATCCCTCTAGTGGTGTGGGGGCTATACTCAGCCTTGTCTCAGGGTAGTAGGGTGGTAGATATCCCTCTAGTGGTGTGGGGGCTATGCTCAGCCTGGTCTCAGGGTAGTAGGGTGGTTGATATCCCTCTAGTGGTGTGGGGGCTATACTCAGCCTGATCTCAGGGTAGTAGGTTGGTAGATATCCCTCTAGTGGTGTGGGGGCTATACTCAGCCTTGTCCAGGGTAGTAGGTTGGTAGATATCTCAGGTGGGGTAGTCAGCCTTGTCTCAGGGTAGTATAGATATCCCTCTAGTGGTGTGGGGGCTATGCTCAGCCTTGTCTCAGGGTAGTAGGTTGGTAGATATCCCTCTAGTGGTGTGGGGGCTATACTCAGCCTTGTCTCAGGGTAGTAGGGTGGTAGATATCCCTCTAGTGGTGTGGGGGCTATACTCAGCCTTGTCTCAGGGTAGTAGGTTGGTAGATATCCCTCTAGTGGTGTGGGGGCTATACTCAGCCTTGTCTCAGGGTAGTAGGTTGGTAGATATCCCTCTAGTGGTGTGGGGGCTATACTCAGCCTTGTCTCAGGGTAGTAGGGTAGATATCCCTCTAGTGGTGTGGGGTAGATATCCCTCTAGTGGTGTGGGGGCTATACTCAGCCTTGTCTCAGGGTAGTAGGTTGGTAGATATCCCTCTAGTGGTGTGGGGGCTATACTCAGCCTTGTCTCAGGGTAGTAGGTTGGTAGATATCCCTCTAGTGGTGTGGGGCTATACTCAGCCTTGTCTCAGGGTAGTAGGTTGGTAGATATCCCTCTAGTGGTGTGGGGGCTATACTCAGCCTTGTCTCAGGGTAGTAGATATCCCTCTAGTGGTGTGGGGGCTATACTCAGCCTTGTCTCAGGGTAGTAGGGTGGTAGATATCCCTCTAGTGGTGTGGGGCTATACTCAGCCTTGTCTCAGGGTAGTAGGTTGGTAGATATCCCTCTAGTGGTGTGGGGGCTATACTCAGCCTTGTCTCAGGGTAGTAGGTGGTAGATATCCCTCTAGGGTGGTGTGGGGGCTGGGGGCTATACTCAGCCTGGTCTCAGGGTAGTAGGGTGGTAGATATCCCTCTAGTGGTGTGGGGGCTATACTCAGCCTGGTCTCAGGGTAGTAGGGTGGTAGTGGTGTGGGGATATCCCTTGTCTAGTGGTGTGGGGGCTATACTCAGCCTTGTCTCAGGGTAGTAGGGTGGTAGATATCCCTCTAGTGGTGTGGGGGCTATACTCAGCCTGTCTCAGGGTAGTAGGGTGGTAGATATCCCTCTAGTGGTGTGGGGGCTATACTCAGCCTTGTCTCAGGGTAGTAGGTTGGTAGATATCCCTCTAGTGGTGTGGGGGCTATACTCAGCCTTGTCTCAGGGTAGTAGGTTGGTAGATATCCCTCTAGTGGTGTGGGGGCTATACTCAGCCTTGTCTCAGGGTAGTAGGTGGTAGTCCTCTAGTGGTGTGGGGGCTAGTAGCCTTGTCTCAGGGTAGTAGGTTGGTAGATATCCCTCTAGTGGTGTGGGGGCTATACTCAGCCTTGTCTCAGGGTAGTAGGGTGGTAGATATCCCTCTAGTGGTGTGGGGGCTATACTCAGCCTTGTCTCAGGGTAGTAGGGTGGTAGATATCCCTCTAGTGGTGTGGGGGCTATACTCAGCCTTGTCTCAGGGTAGTAGGGTGGTAGATATCCCTCTAGTGGTGTGGGGGCTATACTCAGCCTTGTCTCAGGGTAGTAGGGTGGTAGATATCCCTCTAGTGGTGTGGGGGCTATACTCAGCCTTGTCTCAGGGTAGTAGGGTGGTAGATATCCCTCTAGTGGTGTGGGGGCTATACTCAGCCTTGTCTCAGGGTAGTAGGGTGGTAGATATCCCTCTAGTGGTGTGGGGGCTATACTCAGCCTTGTCTCAGGGTCAGGGATATCCCTCTAGTGGTGTGGGGGTACTCAGCCTTGTCTCAGGGTAGTAGGGTGGTTAGATATCCCTCTAGTGGTGTGGGGGGTCTCAGGGGTGGTAGATATCCCTCTAGTGGTGTGGGGGCTATACTCAGCCTTGTCTCAGGGTAGTAGGGTGGTAGATATCCCTCTAGTGGTGTGGGGGCTATACTCAGCCTTGTCTCAGGGTAGTAGGGTGGTAGATATCCCTCTAGTGGTGTGGGGGCTATACTCAGCCTTGTCTCAGGGTAGTAGGGTGGTAGATATCCCTCTAGTGGTGTGGGGGCTATACTCAGCCTTGTCTCAGGGTAGTAGGGTGGTAGATATCCCTCTAGTGGTGTGGGGGCTATACTCAGCCTTGTCTCAGGGTAGTAGGGTGGTAGATATCCCTCTAGTGGTGTGGGGGCTATACTCAGCCTTGTCTCAGGGTAGTAGGGTGGTTGATATCCCTCTAGTGGTGTGGGGGCTATACTCAGCCTGGTCTCAGGGTAGTAGGGTGGTAGATATCCCTCTAGTGGTGTGGGGGCTATACTCAGCCTTGTCTCAGGGTAGTAGGTTGGTAGATATCCCTCTAGTGGTGTGGGGGCTATACTCAGCCTTGTCTCAGGGTAGTAGGGTGGTAGATATCCCTCTAGTGGTGTGGGGGCTATACTCAGCCTTGTCTCAGGGTAGTAGGGTGGTTGATATCCCTCTAGTGGTGTGGGGGCTATACTCAGCCTGGTCTCAGGGTAGTAGGGTGGTAGATATCCCTCTAGTGGTGTGGGGGCTATACTCAGCCTTGTCTCAGGGTAGTAGGGTGGTAGATATCCCTCTAGTGGTGTGGGGCTATACTCAGCCTTGTCTCAGGGTAGTAGGGTGGTAGATATCCCTCTAGTGGTGTGGGGGCTATACTCAGCCTGGTCTCAGGGTAGTAGGGTGGTAGATATCCCTCTAGTGGTGTGGGGGCTATACTCAGCCTGGTCTCAGGGTAGTAGGGTGGTAGATATCCCTCTAGTGGTGTGGGGGCTATACTCAGCCTTGTCTCAGGGTAGTAGGGTGGTTGATATCCCTCTAGTGGTGTGGGGGCTATACTCAGCCTTGTCTCAGGGTAGTAGGGTGGTAGATATCCCTCTAGTGGTGTGGGGGCTATACTCAGCCTTGTCTCAGGGTAGTAGGGTGGTAGATATCCCTCTAGTGGTGTGGGGGCTATACTCAGCCTGGTCTCAGGGTAGTAGGGTGGTAGATATCCCTCTAGTGGTGTGGGGGCTATGCTCAGCCTTGTCTCAGGGTAGTAGGGGTGGTTGTTCTGTCTATGGTCTCCACTCAGCCTTGTCTCAGAAGAGGACTGGCCACCCCACATAGCCTGGTTGGGGGCTAGGTTTCTTCCTAGGTTCAGGCCTTTCTAGGGAGTTTTTCCTAGCCACCGTGCTATTTCTACACCTCATTGCTTGCTGTTTGGGGTTTTAGGCTGGGTTTCTCTACAGCACTTTGAGATATCAGCTGATGTCTCAGGGAAGGGCTTTATAAATACATTTGATTTGATGGCAGGTCCCTGTTTTAGCCCTGGACCTCTCTAGTGGTGTGGGGGCTATACTCAGCTTGGTCCATAGCCCTGATCTTTGAGCCAGGTGCTTCTTCTACACCTGCATTGCTTGCTGTTTGGGGTTTTAGGCTGGGTTTCTGTACAGCACTTTGAGATATCAGCTGATGTACGAAGGGCTATATAAATACATTTGATTTGATTTGATTTGAAACACTCGTTTTCAAAAGTTCTTACATTTTTCTCACAAGCGCATTGCTGTAGCTTCTAAATCCTCAATGTATTATGTAATTTACTAATTTTAACGAATTTAAACCATATTTAACGAGATCTCCTCCCTGTTGGCCTGACAACGCCTGACAACGCCTGACAACGCCTGACAACGCCTGGCAACGCCTGGCAACGCCTGACAACGCCTGGCAACGCCTGACAACGCCTGACAACGCCTGGCAACGCCTGACAACGCCTGACAACGCCTGACAACGCACAGGAAACGACTCCCCCGATATGAAGAGGGCTTGGTCCTCCCTGTTGACAACGCCTGACAACGCCTGACAACGCCTGACAACGCCTGACAACGCACAGGAAACGACTCCCCCGATATGAAGAGGGCTTGGAGCGTTCGAACGTAGAATGTGCATTGAGGGTATTAAACTGGTTTGGATTTCTCCTTCGCCAAAATGGCTGCCATTATCATAACATTCTGGAACTATGAGGATCTATGACATCATGCACTACTTGGGAAGATCACACACACACACACACACACACCTCTTAGGCTGGAAACAGAACAGGTCTGGACAGGGGGAGGGTAAGAACAGACCTTGACAGGAGGAGGGTTGCATTGTGATTGGTTGTGGGGGAGGGCTAGGGGCGCATTGTGACTGGTTGTGGGGGAGGGCTAGGGGCGCATGGTGACTGGTTGTGGGGAAGGTTTAGGGGCGCATGGTGACTGGTTGTGGTGGAGGGCTAGGGGCGCATGGTGACTGGTTGTGGGGAAGGTTTAGGGGCGCATGGTGACTGGTTGTGGGGGAGGGCTACTGGTTGTGGGGGGCGCATGGTGAGTGGTTGTGGGGAAGGTTTAGGGGCGCATGGTGACTGGTTGTGGGGGAGGGCTAGGGGCGCATGGTGAGTGGTTGTGGGGAAGGTTTAGGGGCGCATTGTGACTGGTTGTGGGGGAGGTTTAGGGGTGCATTGTGATTGGTTGTGGGGAAGGTTTAGGGGTACATTGTGATTGGTTGTGGGGAGGTTTAGGGGTGCATTGTGATTGGTTGTGGGGGAGGGCTAGGGGTACATTGTTGTGACTGGTTGTGGGGAAGGTTTAGGGGTACATTGTGATTGGTTGTGGGGAAGGTTTAGGGGTGCATTGTGACTGGTTGTGGGGAAGGTTTAGGGGTACATTGTGACTGGTTGTGGGGAAGGTTTAGGGGTACACTGTGATTGGTTGTGGGGAAGGTTTAGGGGTACATTGTGATTGGTTGTGGGGGAGGTTTAGGGGTGCATTGTGATTGGTTGTGGGGAAGGAGGGCTAGGGGTACATTGTGACTGGTTGTGGGGGAGGTTTAGGGGTACATTGTGACTGGTTGTGGGGAGGGCTAGGGGTACATTGTGACTGGTTGTGGGGAGGTTTAGGGCTAGGGGTACATTGTGACTGGTTGTGGGGGAGGGCTAGGGGTACATTGTGACTGGTTGTGGGGAAGGTTTAGGGGTACACTGTGATTGGTTGTGGGGAAGGTTTAGGGGTACACTGTGATTGGTTGTGGGGAAGGCTAGGGGTACATTTGAGACAGGTTCTTACTTGTTGTGTGGGAGGCGGGGAACAGAGAGCTCTCAGGTCCTCTGTGGAGAGAACACACAGGATAAGACAACTGTAGAAGACACAGGACATCACAACGGTAGAAGACACAGGATATGACATCCCTACCTCTAGAGCAGAGCAGCGCCCCTGCTGCCAGGGACACCTGCAGGGCCTGGGCCAGCCTATCCAGAGTGAGCTGGATGTGTGCTTGTGTATCCGAGTGGAGAGGGTTCAGCTCCTCCAGAAGACCAGACAGGTCAGAGATCAGAGAAGTCAGTTGGTCGGGCTGCAGCAACGCCAGGCGACCCAGAAGCCCCTTCTCTCTCAGAACGCCCGGGAGGAGCAGCAACACCTGGAACAGATAAGTGTTGAGTTCATCACCTCTGACCTCTAAACATGACCTAACCCTGACCCAGGACCTCTGAGAGATGGCTGAAGAAAAACAAGGTTAGAGTTTTGGTGCGCGGTTCCACGGGGGGTGCGGTTCCACGGGGGGTGCGGTTCCACGGGGGTCGGTTCCACGGGGGTGCGGTTACACTGGGAGGGCGGTTCCACTGGGGTGCGGTTCCACGGGTGGTGCGGTTGTGGGGGGTGCGGTTCCACTGGGGTGTGGTTGTGGGGGGGTGTGGTTCCACGGGGTGCTTTATGTTTGCTTTATTGGCAGTTGTTGTTAACCTGTAACTCATGTTGACGTGCTTACGTCAAGCAGCTCAGGTGTTTAATACAGTATTTCTTAAATAAAAACAGGAAAGAATCAGTAGACAGTATGGAGTCCGTTGCTGCTGGCTGCGCTCAGGACTGATTTCTGAGAACATGTCTACAAGTTCTTCATCAGCCAGCTGCCACAAGCCATATATCAGAACCCCAAATCACTAGTTCGCTAAGGTCCATCTCTGCTTGTTAATAGCAGGCACCATGAGGCAGGTCACGTTCGCTAAATCAGCTTATCAAGTCACTGGCGAGTGGTGACGTTTGGTTTCATACATCTTTCTCTCAATCTATTACCAGTGTGCATCTGTCTGGCAGTGTTTCATAAGGAATCATATTACTGGGTTCTTGAGTGGCGCAGGGGTCTAAGGCACTGCATCCCAGTGCTAGTAGAGGCATCACTACAGACATCTTGGTTTGAATCCAGTCTGTATCACAACCGACCGTGATTGGGAGTCCCATAGGGCGGCATACAAGTGGTCCAGGTTTGGCCGGTGTGGGCTGTCATTGTAATTAAGAATTTGTTCTTTAACTGACTCGCCTAGTGAAATAAAAGGTTACATTTAAATTGTTTAAAAGAAAATAAACAGCTGGCATCGGGACCCACTCGCCAACGGGTTTAGAATTCTGGAATCTTGGCAAGTGGGATGCAAGTGCACATCATCTTAATTCTCATTGGCCCAAAACAGTAGCTAGGCTTCCATCTAGTTGGAGACAGATTTGGCCCAAAACAGTAGCTAGGCTTCCATCTATTTGGAGACAGATTTGGCCCAAAACAGTAGCTAGGCTTCCATCCAGGTGGAGACAGATTTGGCCCAAAACAGTAGCTAGGCTTCCATCCAGGTGGAGACAGATTTGGCCCAAAACAGTAGCTAGGCTTCCATCTATTTGGAGACAGATTTGGCCCAAAACAGTAGCTAGGCTTCCATCTATTTGGAGACAGATTTAGCCCAAAACAGTAGCTAGGCTTCCATCCAGGTGGAGACAGATTTGGCCCAAAACAGTAGCTAGGCTTCCATCCAGGTGGAGACAGATTTGGCCCAAAACAGTAGCTAGGCTTCCATCTATTTGGAGACAGATTTGGCCCAAAACAGTAGCTAGGCTTCCATCTAGTTGGAGACAGATTTGGCCCAAAACAGTAGCTAGGCTTCCATCTAGTTGGAGACAGATTTGGCCCAAAACAGTAGCTAGGCTTCCATCCAGGTGGAGACAGATTTGGCCCAAAACAGTAGCTAGGCTTCCATCCAGGTGGAGACAGATTTGGCCCAAAACAGTAGCTAGGCTTCCATCCAGGTGGAGACAGATTTGGCCCAAAACAGTAGCTAGGCTTCCATCTAGTTGGAGACAGATTTGGCCCAAAACAGTAGCTAGGCTTCCATCTAGTTGGAGACAGATTTGGCCCAAAACAATAGCTAGGCTTCCATCCAGGTGGAGACAGATTTGGCCCAAAACAGTAGCTAAGCTTCCATCCAGTTGGAGACAGATTTGGCCCAAAACAATAGCTAGGCTTCCATCCAGGTGGAGACAGATTTGGCCCAAAACAGTAGCTAGGCTTCCATCCAGGTGGAGACAGATTTTCGTGCCAATATTCTAAAATCCACATAAAAACAAAGATGTGATTCCTTCAAATTGACACAGACTGGAGTAATCTCTACCAAATACAGTAAGATTGGATGGAAACCTGGTTAGTAGCAGACTGGAGTAATCTCTACCAAATACAGTAAGATTGGATGGAAACCTGGTTAGTAGCAGACTGGAGTAATCTCTACCAAATACAGTAAGATTGGATGGAAACCTGGTTAGTAGCAGACTGGAGTAATCTCTACCAAATACAGTAAGATTGGATGGAAACCTGGTTAGTAGCAGACTGGAGTAATCTCTACCAAATACAGTAAGATTGGATGGAAACCTGGTTAGTAGCAGATTGGATGGAAACCTGGTTAGTAGCAGATTGGATGGAAACCTGGTTAGTAGCAGATTGGATGGAAACCTGGTTAGTAGCAGACTGGAGTAATCTCTATTAAATACAGTAAGATTGGATGGAAACCTGGTTAGTAGCAGATTGGATGGAAACCTGGTTAGTAGCAGACTGGAGTAATCTATATTAAATACAGTAAGATTGGGCCAGGACAGCAGACAGGACAGGACTGCTATGATGGTCTGTCTGGAGGTTCTGCTGCTATGATGGTCTGTCTGGAGGTTCTGCTGCTATGATGGTCTGTCTGGAGGTTCTGCTGCTATGATGGTCTGTCTGGAGGTTCTGCTGCTATGATGGTCTGTCTCACTGTCTGGAGGTTCTGCTGCTATGATGGTCTGTCTGGAGGTTCTGCTGCTATGATGGTCTGTCTGGAGGTTCTGCTGCTATGATGGTCTGTCTGGAGGTTCTGCTGCTATGATGGTCTGTCTGGAGGTTCTGCTGCTATGATGGTCTGTCTCACTGTCTGGAGGTTCTGCTGCTATGATGGTCTGTCTGGAGGTTCTACTGCTATGATGGTCTGTCTCACTGTCTGGAGGTTCTGCTGCTATGATGGTCTGTCTCACTGTCTGGAGGTTCTACTGCTATGATGGTCTGTCTGGAGGTTCTGCTGCTATGATGGTCTGTCTGGAGGTTCTGCTGCTATGATGGTCTGTCTGGAGGTTCTGCTGCTATGATGGTCTGTCTCACTGTCTGGAGGTTCTGCTGCTATGATGGTCTGTCTCACTGTCTAGAGGTTCTGCTGCTATGATGGTCTGTCTGGAGGTTCTGCTGCTATGATGGTCTGTCTCACTGTCTAGAGGTTCTGCTGCTATGATGGTCTGTCTGGAGGTTCTGCTGCTATGATGGTCTGTCTCACTGTCTGGAGGTTCTGCTGCTATGATGGTCTGTCTCACTGTCTGGAGGTTCTGCTGCTATGATGGTCTGTCTGGAGGTTCTGCTGCTATGATGGTCTGTCTCACTGTCTGGAGGTTCTGCTGCTATGATGGTCTGTCTGGAGGTTCTGCTGCTATGATGGTCTGGAGGTTCTGCTGCTATGATGGTCTGTCTCACTGTCTGGAGGTTCTGCTGCTATGATGGTATGTCTGGAGGTTCTGCTGCTATGATGGTCTGTCTGGAGGTTCTGCTGCTATGATGGTCTGTCTGGAGGTTCTGCTGCTATGATGGTCTGTCTCACTGTCTGGAGGTTCTGCTGCTATGATGGTCTGTCTGGAGGTTCTGCTGCTATGATGGTCTGTCTGGAGGTTCTACTGCTATGATGGTCTGTCTCACTGTCTGGAGGTTCTGCTACTATGATGGTCTGTCTCACTGTCTGGAGGTTCTACTGCTATGATGGTCTGTCTGGAGGTTCTGCTGCTATGATGGTCTGTCTGGAGGTTCTGCTGCTATGATGGTCTGTCTGGAGGTTATGCTGCTATGATGGTCTGTCTGGAGGTTCTGCTGCTATGATGGTCTGTCTCACTGTCTGGAGGTTCTGCTGCTATGATGGTCTGTCTGGAGGTTCTGCTGCTATGATGGTCTGTCTGGAGGTTATGCTGCTATGATGGTCTGTCTGGAGGTTCTGCTGCTATGATGGTCTGTGTCACTGTCTGGAGGTTCTGCTGCTATGATGGTCTGTCTCACTGTCTAGAGGTTCTGCTGCTATGATGGTCTGTCTCACTGTCTGGAGGTTCTACTGCTATGATGGTCTGTCTCACTGTCTGGAGGTTCTGCTGCTATGATGGTCTGTCTCACTGTCTGGAGGTTCTACTGCTATGATGGTCTGTCTGGAGGTTCTGCTGCTATGATGGTCTGTCTGGAGGTTCTGCTGCTATGATGGTCTGTCTGGAGGTTCTGCTGCTATGATGGTCTGTCTCACTGTCTGGAGGTTCTGCTGCTATGATGGTCTGTCTCACTGTCTAGAGGTTCTGCTGCTATGATGGTCTGTCTGGAGGTTCTGCTGCTATGATGGTCTGTCTCACTGTCTAGAGGTTCTGCTGCTATGATGGTCTGTCTGGAGGTTCTGCTGCTATGATGGTCTGTCTCACTGTCTGGAGGTTCTGCTGCTATGATGGTCTGTCTCACTGTCTGGAGGTTCTGCTGCTATGATGGTCTGTCTGGAGGTTCTGCTGCTATGATGGTCTGTCTCACTGTCTGGAGGTTCTGCTGCTATGATGGTCTGTCTCACTGTCTGGAGGTTCTGCTGCTATGATGGTCTGTCTGGAGGTTCTGCTGCTATGATGGTCTGTCTGGAGGTTCTGCTGCTATGATGGTCTGTCTCACTGTCTGGAGGTTCTGCTGCTATGATGGTATGTCTGGAGGTTCTGCTGCTATGATGGTCTGTCTGGAGGTTCTGCTGCTATGATGGTCTGTCTGGAGGTTCTGCTGCTATGATGGTCTGTCTCACTGTCTGGAGGTTCTGCTGCTATGATGGTCTGTCTGGAGGTTCTGCTGCTATGATGGTCTGTCTGGAGGTTCTACTGCTATGATGGTCTGTCTCACTGTCTGGAGGTTCTGCTGCTATGATGGTCTGTCTCACTGTCTGGAGGTTCTACTGCTATGATGGTCTGTCTGGAGGTTCTGCTGCTATGATGGTCTGTCTGGAGGTTCTGCTGCTATGATGGTCTGTCTGGAGGTTCTGCTGCTATGATGGTCTGTCTCACTGTCTGGAGGTTCTGCTGCTATGATGGTCTGTCTCACTGTCTGGAGGTTCTGCTGCTATGATGGTCTGTCTCACTGTCTGGAGGTTCTGCTGCTATGATGGTCTGTCTCACTGTCTAGAGGTTCTGCTGCTATGATGGTCTGTCTCACTGTCTAGAGGTTCTGCTGCTATGATGGTCTGTCTCACTGTCTGGAGGTTCTGCTGCTATGATGGTCTGTCTGGAGGTTCTGCTGCTATGATGGTCTGTCTGGAGGTTCTGCTGCTATGATGGTCTGTCTGGAGGTTCTGCTGCTATGATGGTCTGTCTGGAGGTTCTGCTGCTATGATGGTCTGTCTGGAGGTTCTGCTGCTATGATGGTCTGTCTGGAGGTTCTGCTGCTATGATGGTCTGTCTGGAGGTTCTGCTGCTATGATGGTCTGTCTGGAGGTTCTGCTGCTATGATGGTCTGTCTGGAGGTTCTGCTGCTATGATGGTCTGTCTGGAGGTTCTGCTGCTATGATGGTCTGTCTGGAGGTTCTGCTGCTATGATGGTCTGTCTGGAGGTTCTGCTGCTATGATGGTCTGTCTGGAGGTTCTGCTGCTATGATGGTCTGTCTGGAGGTTCTGCTGCTATGATGGTCTGTCTGGAGGTTCTGCTGCTATGATGGTCTGTCTGGAGGTTCTGCTGCTATGATGGTCTGTCTGGAGGTTCTGCTGCTATGGTGGTCTGTCTGGAGGTTCTGCTGCTATGATGGTCTGTCTCACTGTCTGGAGGTTCTGCTGCTATGATGGTCTGTCTGGAGGTTCTGCTGCTATGATGGTCTGTCTGGAGGTTCTGCTGCTATGATGGTCTGTCTGGAGGTTCTGCTGCTATGATGGTCTGTCTCACTGTCTGGAGGTTCTGCTGCTATGATGGTCTGTCTGGAGGTTCTGCTGCTATGATGGTCTGTCTGGAGGTTCTACTGCTATGATGGTCTGTCTCACTGTCTGGAGGTTCTGCTGCTATGATGGTCTGTCTCACTGTTTGGAGGTTCTACTGCTATGATGGTCTGTCTGGAGGTTCTGCTGCTATGATGGTCTGTCTGGAGGTTATGCTGCTATGATGGTCTGTCTGGAGGTTCTGCTGCTATGATGGTCTGTCTCACTGTCTGGAGGTTCTGCTGCTATGATGGTCTGTCTCACTGTCTGGAGGTTCTGCTGCTATGATGGTCTGTCTGGAGGTTCTGCTGCTATGATGGTCTGTCTGGAGGTTCTGCTGCTATGATGGTCTGTCTCACTGTCTGGAGGTTCTGCTGCTATGATGGTCTGTCTGGAGGTTCTGCTGCTATGATGGTCTGTCTGGAGGTTCTACTGCTATGATGGTCTGTCTCACTGTCTGGAGGTTCTGCTGCTATGATGGTCTGTCTCACTGTCTGGAGGTTCTGCTGCTATGATGGTCTGTCTGGAGGTTCTGCTGCTATGATGGTCTGTCTGGAGGTTATGCTGCTATGATGGTCTGTCTGGAGGTTCTGCTGCTATGATGGTCTGTCTCACTGTCTGGAGGTTCTGCTGCTATGATGGTCTGTCTCACTGTCTAGAGGTTCTGCTGCTATGATGGTCTGTCTGTTTGGAGGTTCTGCTGCTATGATGGTCTGTCTGGAGGTTCTGCTGCTATGATGGTCTGTCTCACTGTCTGGAGGTTCTGCTGCTATGATGGTCTGTCTGGAGGTTCTGCTGCTATGATGGTCTGTCTCACTGTCTGGAGGTTCTGCTGCTATGATGGTCTGTCTCACTGTCTGGAGGTTCTGCTGCTATGATGGTCTGTCTGGAGGTTCTGCTGCTATGATGGTCTGTCTGGAGGTTCTGCTGCTATGATGGTCTGTCTGGAGGTTCTGCTGCTATGATGGTCTGTCTGGAGGTTCTGCTGCTATGATGGTCTGTCTGGAGGTTCTGCTGCTATGATGGTCTGTCTGGAGGTTCTGCTGCTATGATGGTCTGTCTGGAGGTTCTGCTGCTATGATGGTCTGTCTGGAGGTTCTGCTGCTATGATGGTCTGTCTGGAGGTTCTGCTGCTATGATGGTCTGTCTGGAGGTTCTGCTGCTATGATGGTCTGTCTGGAGGTTCTACTGCTATGATGGTCTGTCTCACTGTCTGGAGGTTCTGCTGCTATGATGGTCTGTCTCACTGTTTGGAGGTTCTACTGCTATGATGGTCTGTCTGGAGGTTCTGCTGCTATGATGGTCTGTCTGGAGGTTCTGCTGCTATGGTGGTCTGTCTGGAGGTTCTGCTACTATGATGGTCTGTCTGGAGGTTCTGCTGCTATGATGGTCTGTCTGGAGGTTCTGCTGCTATGATGGTCTGTCTGGAGGTTCTGCTGCTATGATGGTCTGTCTCACTGTCTGAAGGTTCTGCTGCTATGATGGTCTGTCTGGAGGTTCTGCTGCTATGATGGTCTGTCTGGAGGTTCTGCTGCTATGATGGTCTGTCTGGAGGTTCTGCTGCTATGATGGTCTGTCTGGAGGTTCTGCTGCTATGATGGTCTGTCTCACTGTCTGGAGGTTCTGCTACTATGATGGTCTGTCTCACTGTCTGGAGGTTCTGCTGCTATGATGGTCTGTCTGGAGGTTCTGCTGCTATGATGGTCTGTCTGGAGGTTCTGCTGCTATGATGGTCTGTCTGGAGGTTCTGCTGCTATGATGGTCTGTCTGGAGGTTCTGCTGCTATGATGGTCTGTCTGGAGGTTCTGCTGCTATGATGGTCTGTCTGGAGGTTCTGCTGCTATGATGGTCTGTCTCACTGTCTGGAGGTTCTGCTGCTATGATGGTCTGTCTGGAGGTTCTGCTGCTATGATGGTCTGTCTGGAGGTTCTGCTGCTATGATGGTCTGTCTGGTGGTTCTGCTGCTATGATGGTCTGTCTGGAGGTTCTGCTGCTATGATGGTCTGTCTGGAGGTTCTGCTGCTATGATGGGTCTCTGTCTGGAGGTTCTGCTGCTATGATGGTCTGTCTGGAGGTTCTGCTGCTATGATGGTCTGTCTGGAGGTTCTGCTGCTATGATGGTCTGTCTGGAGGTTCTGCTGCTATGATGGTCTGTCTGGAGGTTCTGCTGCTATGATGGTCTGTCTGGAGGTTCTGCTGCTATGATGGTCTGTCTGGAGGTTCTGCTGCTATGATGGTCTGTCTGGAGGTTCTGCTGCTATGATGGTCTGTCTGGAGGTTCTGCTGCTATGATGGTCTGTCTGGAGGTTCTGTCTGGAGGTTCTATGCTATGGTGGTCTGTCTGGAGGTTATGCTGCTATGATGGTCTGCCTGGAGGTTCTGCTGCTATGATGGTCTGTCTCACTGTCTGGAGGTTCTGCTGCTATGATGGTCTGTCTGGAGGTTCTGCTGCTATGATGGTCTGTCTCACTGTCTGGAGGTTATGCTGCTATGATGGTCTGTCTGGAGGTTCTGCTGCTATGGTGGTCTGTCTGGAGGTTCTGCTGCTATGATGGTCTGTCTGGAGGTTCTGCTGCTATGATGGTCTGTCTGGAGGTTCTGCTGCTATGATGGTCTGTCTGGAGGTTCTGCTGCTATGATGGTCTGTCTGGAGGTTCTGCTGCTATGATGGTCTGTCTGGAGGTTCTACTGCTATGATGGTCTGTCTGGAGGTTCTACTGCTATGGTGGTCTGTCTGGAGGTTCTGCTGCTATGATGGTCTGTCTGGAGGTTCTGCTGCTATGATGGTCTGTCTCACTGTCTGGAGGTTCTGCTGCTATGATGGTCTGTCTGGAGGTTCTGCTGCTATGATGGTCTGTCTGGAGGTTCTGCTGCTATGATGGTCTGTCTCACTGTCTGGAGGTTATGCTGCTATGATGGTCTGTCTCACTGTCTGGAGGTTATGCTGCTATGATGGTCTGTCTGGAGGTTCTGCTGCTATGATGGTCTGTCTGGAGGTTCTGCTGCTATGATGGTCTGTCTGGAGGTTCTGCTGCTATGATGGTCTGTCTGGAGGTTCTGCTGCTATGATGGTCTGTCTGGAGGTTCTGCTGCTATGATGGTCTGTCTGGAGGTTCTGCTGCTATGATGGTCTGTCTCACTGTCTGGAGGTTCTGCTGCTATGATGGTCTGTCTGGAGGTTCTACTGCTATGATGGTCTGTCTGGAGGTTCTGCTGCTATGGTGGTCTGTCTGGAGGTTCTGCTGCTATGATGGTCTGTCTGGAGGTTCTGCTGCTATGATGGTCTGTCTGGAGGTTCTGCTGCTATGATGGTCTGTCTGGAGGTTCTGCTGCTATGATGGTCTGTCTCACTGTCTGGAGGTTCTGCTGCTATGATGGTCTGTCTCACTGTCTATAGGTTCTGCTGCTATGATGGTCTGTCTGGAGGTTCTGCTGCTATGATGGTCTGTCTCACTGTCTATAGGTTCTGCTGCTAGGAGACTGGACATTGAGACTGGACATTGAGACTGGACATTGAGACTGGACATTGATAATGGACAAACCTGCAGGACACTGAGATGTAGCTCAGAGAAGAGAGGCCCTGCCTCCAGCTCAGTCTCTGGTCCCATTGGCCAAGTCCTGCTTGATGGTCTCTTCTGTAAGCCAATGGGGCTTTGACACACCAGCGCACCAGCCCAGCCAGCGGTGTGAGGTCCAGGGAGCCGATTGGCTGGCTGGAGGAGGGGGCGTGTTCAGCAGAGTGATGAGGACCTGTCGAGGTTCTGGTCTTGGATGGTCCTGGACACCACCATCTGTGATGCAGTCTGTACAGGGGAGTCAACCTCTACATGGTCTGAACACACACCAAGAGGTATTTAGAGATGTTGACCTGACACAGCCTAGTAACAGCTGGACAGGATGGTCTATACACACCAAGAGGTATTTAGAGATGTGACCTGACACAGCCTGGAGTAACAGCTGGACAGGACTCCTCTATACACACCAAGAGGTATTTAGAGATCTAGACCTGACACAGCCTAGTAACAGCTGGACAGGACTCCTCTATACACACCAAGAGGTATTTAGAGATGTAGACCTGACACAGCCTAGTAACAGCTGGACAGGACTCCTCTATACACACCAAGAGGTATTTAGAGATGTTGACCTGACACAGTCTAGTCTCACTGGACAGGACTCCTCTATACACACCAAGAGGTATTTAGAGATGTAGACCTGACACAGCCTGTAACAGCTGGACAGGACTCCTCTATACACACCAAGAGGTATTTAGAGATGTTGACCTGACACAGCCTAGTAACAGCTGGACAGGACTCTCTATACACACCAAGAGGTATTTAGAGATGCTATGACCTGACTGCCTAGTAACAGCTGGACAGGACTCCTCTATACACACCAAGAGGTATTTAGAGATGTTGACCTGACACAGCCTAGTAACAGCTGGACAGGACTCCTTATACACACCAAGAGGTATTTAGAGATGTAGACCTGACACAGCCTAGTAACAGCTGTACAGGACTCCTCTATACACACCATGAGGTATTTAGAGATGTAGACCTGACACAGCCTAGTAACAGCTGGACAGGACTCCTCTACACACCAAGAGGTATTTAGAGATGTAGACCTGACACAGCCTAGTAACAGCTGTACAGGACTCCTCTATACACACCAAGAGGTATTTAGGATGTAGACCTGACACAGCCTAGTAACAGCTGTACAGGACTCCTCTATACACACCAAGAGGTATTTAGAGAGGTTCCTGACACAGCCTAGTAACAGCTGGACAGGACTCCTCTATACACACCAAGAGGTATTTAGAGATGTTGACCTGACACAGCCTAGTAACAGCAGTACAGGACTCCTCTATACACACCAAGAGGTATTTAGAGATGTAGACCTGACACAGCCTGTAACAGCTGTACAGGACTCCTCTATGTTGACCTCTGTGAGAGGTTCTACAGGGTGGTAACAGCAGTGTACCTGTAGAGAGGTCTGTCAGGGTGGTAACAGCAGTGTACCTGTAGAGAGGTCTACAGGGTGGTCAGCAGTGTACCTGCTAGAGAGGTCATACTGGAGGTAACAGCAGTGTACCTGTAGATGGTCATGTCTGGTGGTAACAGCAGTGTACCTGATGGAGGTCATACAGGCTGGTAACAGCAGTTCCTGCTATGAGGTCATCAGGCTGGTTAACAGCAGTGTACCTGTAGAGAGGTTCAGGCTGGTAACAGCAGTGTACCTGTAGAGAGGTCATACAGGGTGGTAACAGCAGGTACCTGTAGAGAGGTCTACAGGCTGGTCTGCAGTGTGTGTACCTGTAGAGAGGTCATACAGGGTGGTAACAGCAGTGTACCTGTAGAGAGGTCATACAGGGAGGTAACTGCAGTGTGTGTTCCTGTAGAGGTCATACAGGAGGAGTGTACCTGTAGAGAGGTCATACAGGGTGGTAACAGCAGTGTACCTGTAGAGAGGTCATACAGGCTGGTAACAGCAGTGTACCTTAGAGAGGTCACACATTGAACAGCAGTGTACCTGACATTGAGACTGGTCATGATAGGGTGGACAAACCAGCAGTGTACCTGAGATGAGGTCATACAGGGTGGTAACAGCAGTGTACCTGTAGAGAGGTCATACAGGGTGGTAACAGCAGTGTACCTGTAGAGGTCATACAGGGTGGTAACAGCGCACCTGTAGAGAGGTCATACAGGGTGGTAACAGCAGGTACCTGTAGAGGTCATACAGGCTGGTAACAGCAGTGTTCAGAGAGTGATGAGGTGGTAAAGCAGGTGTGGTACCTGTAGAGAGGTCACACAGGGTGGTAGCAGCAGTGTACCTGTAGAGAGGTCACACAGGGTGGTAACAGCAGTGTGTGTACCTTTAGAGAGGTTGACCGGGCTGGTAACAGCAGTGTACCAGAGAGGTCATACAGGGTGGTAACAGATGTATTTAGAGAGGTCATACAGGGTGGTAACAGCCAGTGTACCTGTAGAGGTCATACAGGGTATACACAGCAGTACCTGTAGAGATGTTGTCCTGACTCAGGGTGGTAACAGCAGTGTACCAGAGAGGTCACACAGGGTGGTACACACCAAGAGTGTACCTTTAGAGAGGTCACACAGGGTGGTAACAGCTCTATACCACCAGAGAGGTATTTACAGGGTGGTAACAGCAGTGTACCTGTAACAGGTACAGGGTGGTAACAACAGTGACCTGTAGAGAGGTCATACAGGGTGGTAACAGCAGTGTACCTGTAGAGAGGTCATACAGGGTGGTAACAGCAGTGTACCTGTAGAGAGGTCATACAGGGAGGTAACAGCAGTGTACCTGTAGAGAGGTCATACAGGGTGGTAACAGCAGTGTACCTGTAGAGAGGTCATACAGGGTGGTAACAGCAGTGTACCTGTAGAGAGGTCATACAGGGAGGTAACAGCAGTGTACCTGTAGAGAGGTCATACAGGGTGGTAACAGCAGTGTACCTGTAGAGAGGTCACACAGGGTGGTAACAGCAGTGTACCTGTAGAGAGGTCATACAGGGAGGTAACAGCAGTGTACCTGTAGAGAGGTCACACAGGGTGGTAACAGCAGTGTACCTGTAGAGAGGTCACACAGGGTGGTAACAGCAGTGTACCTGTAGAGAGGTCATACAGGGTGGTAACAGCAGTGTACCTGTAGAGAGGTCATACAGGCTGGTAACAGCAGTGTACCTGTAGAGAGGTCATACAGGGTGGTAACAGCAGTGTACCTGTAGAGAGGTCATACAGGGTGGTAACAGCAGTGATGAACTGGCAGCAGAATGGAGGACAGGAACAGCTGAGGTTGTTGAGGGTTGGAACCATGGAACCAGGAAGTAGGGAACAATAGTCATCCACCAACACTCTGGCTAGTCTTCTACAGTAGACAGGATGGGACCGCTGGAACACACACACACACACACACACACACACACACACACACACACACACACACACTCTGGTTAGTCTTCTACAGTAGACAGGATGAGACCTCTGGAACACACACACACACACACACACTCTGGTTAGTCTTCTACAGTAGACAGGATGGGACCGCTGGAACACACACACACACACACTCTGGTTAGTCTTCTACAGTAGACAGGATGAGACCTCTGGAACACACACACACACACACACACACACACACTCTGGTTAGTCTTCTACAGTAGACAGGATGGGACCGCTGGAACACACACACACACACACACTGACTAGTCTTCTACAGTAGACAGGATGAGACCTCTGGAACACACACACACACACACACACTCTGGCTAGTCTTCTACAGTAGACAGGATGGGACCGCTGGAACACACACACACACACACTCTGGCTAGTCTTCTACAGTAGACAGGATGGGACCGCTAGAACACACACACACACACTCTGGTTAGTCTTCTACAGTAGACAGGATGGGACCGCTAGAACACACACACACACACTCTGGTTAGTCTTCTACAGTAGACAGGATGGGACCGCTGGAACACACACACACACACACTCTGGTTAGTCTTCTAACCTATATCACTACATAGACCTGTCCTGTCCTCGGTAAGTGAAGGTGTGTGTTATTGATAACATAGACCTGTCCTGTCCTCGGTAAGTGAAGGTGTGTGTTATTGATAACATAGACCTGTCCTGTCCACGGTAAGTGAAGTGTGTGTGTTACCTGTCCTGTCCACGGTAAGTGAAGGTGTGTGTTATGGTAACCTAAAGACTCCATAGACCTGTCCTGTCCTCGGTAAGTGAAGGTGTGTGTTATTGATAACATAGACCTGTCCTGTCCTCGGTAAGTGAAGGTGTGTGTTATTGATAACATAGACCTGTCCTGTCCTCGGTAAGTGAAGGTGTGTGTTATTGATAACCTATATCACTACATAGACCTGTCCTGTCCACGGTAAGTGAAGGTGTGTGTTATTGATAACATAGACCTGTCCTGTCCTCGGTAAGTGAAGGTGTGTGTTATTGATAACATAGACCTGTCCTGTCCTCGGTAAGTGAAGGTGTGTGTTATTGATAACATAGACCTGTCCTGTCCTCGGTAAGTGAAGGTGTGTGTTATTGTGTTCTAACCTGTAACCAGGTAGCAGCACACTCCAGGATGGGGACCCTGCCCACAGCGATCGCCATGGAGACTAGCTTGCCTAGCAACGCCATGCGGCTCTCGTCAGCCTGGTTACCTTGGCGACAGAAGGAAAAGTAAAACACAGATTATACAACTTGAACACAAACACACTGAAGACGACACACACACACACACACACACACACACACACACACACAGTGAAATGCTGACTGACCAGCCCTTAACCAACAGGTGTAGACCTCACAGTGAAACGCACAGATGAGTGAAGATGAGTTAGGGTCAGGGTTAAAGATCACCTTGTAGAGTGAACAGAGTAGATGAGTTAGGGTCAGGGTTAAAGATCACCTTGTAGAGTGAACAGAGAAGATGAGTTAGGGTCAGGGTTAAAGGTCACCTTGTAGAGTGAACAGAGTAGATGAGTTAGGGTCAGGGTTAAAGGTCACCTTGTAGAGTGAACAGAGAAGATGAGTTAGGGTCAGGGTTAAAGGTCACCTTGTAGAGTGAACAGGGCAGAGTAGATGAGTTAGGGTCAGGGTTAAAGATCACCGTGTAGAGTGAACAGAGAAGATGAGTTAGGGTCAGGGTTAAAGGTCACCTTGTAGAGTGAACAGAGAAGATGAGTTAGGGTCAGGGTTAAAGATCACCTTGTAGAGTGAACAGGGCAGAGAAGATGAGTTAGGGTCAGGGTTAAAGGTCACCTTGTAGAGTGAACAGGACAGAGAAGATGAGTTAGGGTCAGGGTTAAAGATCACCTTGTAGAGTGAACAGGGCAGAGAAGATGAGTTAGGGTCAGGGTTAAAGATCACCTTGTAGAGTGAACAGGGCAGAGTAGATGAGTTAGGGTCAGGGTTAAAGGTCACCTTGTAGAGTGAACAGGGCAGAGAAGATGAGTTAGGGTCAGGGTTAAAGATCACCTTGTAGAGTGAACAGAGAAGATGAGTTAGGGTCAGGGTTAAAGGTCACCTTGTAGAGTGAACAGGGCAGAGTAGATGAGTTAGGGTCAGGGTTAAAGGTCACCTTGTAGAGTGAACAGAGAAGATGAGTTAGGGTCAGGGTTAAAGATCACCTTGTAGAGTGAACAGAGAAGATGAGTTAGGGTCAGGGTTAAAGATCACCTTGTAGAGTGAACAGAGAAGATGAGTTAGGGTCAGGGTTAAAGATCACCTTGTAGAGTGAACAGAGAAGATGAGTTAGGGTCAGGGTTAAAGATCACCTTGTAGAGTGAACAGGGCAGAGTAGATGAGTTAGGGTCAGGGTTAAAGGTCACCTTGTAGAGTGAACAGGGCAGAGAAGATGAGTTAGGGTCAGGGTTAAAGATCACCTTGTAGAGTGAACAGGGCAGATGAGTTAGGGTCAGGGTTAAAGATCACCTTGTAGAGTGAACAGAGTAGATGAGTTAGGGTCAGGGTTAAAGATCACCTTGTAGAGTGAACAGAGAAGATGAGTTAGGGTCAGGGTTAAAGGTCACCTTGTAGAGTGAACAGAGAAGATGAGTTAGGGTCAGGGTTAAAGATCACCTTGTAGAGTGAACAGAGAAGATGAGTTAGGGTCAGGGTTAAAGATCACCTTGTAGAGTGAACCGAGAAGATGAGTTAGGGTCAGGGTTAAAGGTCACCTTGTAGAGTGAACAGAGAAGATGAGTTAGGGTCAGGGTTAAAGATCACCTTGTAGAGTGAACAGGGCAGAGAAGATGAGTTAGGGTCAGGGTTAAAGGTCACCTTGTAGAGTGAACAGAGAAGATGAGTTAGGGTCAGGGTTAAAGGTCACCTTGTAGAGTGAACAGAAGATGAGTTAGGGTCAGGGTTAAAGGTCACCTTGTAGAGTGAACAGAGAAGATGAGTTAGGGTCAGGGTTAAAGATCACCTTGTAGAGTGAACAGAGAAGATGAGTTAGGGTCAGGGTCAAAGGTCACCTTGTAGAGTGAACAGAGAAGATGAGTTAGGGTCAGGGTTAAAGGTCACCTTGTAGAGTGAACAGAGAAGATGAGTTAGGGTCAGGGTTAAAGATCACCTTGTAGAGTGAACAGGGCAGAGTAGATGAGTTAGGGTCAGGGTTAAAGATCACCTTGTAGAGTGAACAGAGAAGATGAGTTAGGGTCAGGGTTAAAGATCACCTTGTAGAGTGAACAGAGAAGATGAGTTAGGGTCAGGGTTAAAGATCACCTTGTAGAGTGAACAGGGCAGAGTAGATGAGTTAGGGTCAGGGTTAAAGGTCACCTTGTAGAGTGAACAGGGCAGAGAAGATGAGTTAGGGTCAGGGTTAAAGATCACCTTGTAGAGTGAACAGGGCAGATGAGTTAGGGTCAGGGTTAAAGATCACCTTGTAGAGTGAACAGAGTAGATGAGTTAGGGTCAGGGTTAAAGATCACCTTGTAGAGTGAACAGAGAAGATGAGTTAGGGTCAGGGTTAAAGGTCACCTTGTAGAGTGAACAGAGAAGATGAGTTAGGGTCAGGGTTAAAGATCACCTTGTAGAGTGAACAGAGAAGATGAGTTAGGGTCAGGGTTAAAGATCACCTTGTAGAGTGAACCGAGAAGATGAGTTAGGGTCAGGGTTAAAGGTCACCTTGTAGAGTGAACAGAGAAGATGAGTTAGGGTCAGGGTTAAAGATCACCTTGTAGAGTGAACAGGGCAGAGAAGATGAGTTAGGGTCAGGGTTAAAGGTCACCTTGTAGAGTGAACAGAGAAGATGAGTTAGGGTCAGGGTTAAAGGTCACCTTGTAGAGTGAACAGAGAAGATGAGTTAGGGTCAGGGTTAAAGGTCACCTTGTAGAGTGAACAGAGAAGATGAGTTAGGGTCAGGGTTAAAGATCACCTTGTAGAGTGAACAGAGAAGATGAGTTAGGGTCAGGGTCAAAGGTCACCTTGTAGAGTGAACAGAGAAGATGAGTTAGGGTCAGGGTTAAAGGTCACCTTGTAGAGTGAACAGAAGATGAGTTAGGGTCAGGGTTAAAGATCACCTTGTAGAGTGAACAGGGCAGAGTAGATGAGTTAGGGTCAGGGTTAAAGATCACCTTGTAGAGTGAACAGGGCAGAGTAGATGAGTTAGGGTCAGGGTTAAAGGTCACCTTGTAGAGTGAACAGAGAAGATGAGTTAGGGTCAGGGTTAAAGATCACCTTGTAGAGTGAACAGGGCAGAGTAGATGAGTTAGGGTCAGGGTTAAAGATCACCTTGTAGAGTGAACAGAGAAGATGAGTTAGGGTCAGGGTTAAAGGTCACCTTGTAGAGTGAACAGGGCAGAGAAGATGAGTTAGGGTCAGGGTTAAAGATCACCTTGTAGAGTGAACAGAGAAGATGAGTTAGGGTCAGGGTTAAAGGTCACCTTGTAGAGTGAACAGGGCAGAGTAGATGAGTTAGGGTCAGGGTTAAAGGTCACCTTGTAGAGTGAACAGGGCAGAGTAGATGAGTTAGGGTCAGGGTTAAAGATCACCTTGTAGAGTGAACAGAGAAGATGAGTTAGGGTCAGGGTCAAAGATCACCTTGTAGAGTGAACAGGGCAGAGAAGATGAGTTAGGGTCAGGGTTAAAGGTCACCTTGTAGAGTGAACAGGGCAGAGTAGATGAGTTAGGGTCAGGGTTAAAGATCACCTTGTAGAGTGAACAGAGAAGATGAGTTAGGGTCAGGGTTAAAGGTCACCTTGTAGAGTGAACAGGGCAGAGAAGATGAGTTAGGGTCAGGGTCAAAGATCACCTTGTAGAGTGAACAGGGCAGAGAAGATGAGTTAGGGTCAGGGTTAAAGATCACCTTGTAGAGTGAACAGAGAAGATGAGTTAGGGTCAGGGTCAAAGATCACCTTGTAGAGTGAACAGGGCAGAGAAGATGAGTTAGGGTCAGGGTTAAAGGTCACCTTGTAGAGTGAACAGGGCAGAGAAGATGAGTTAGGGTCAGGGTTAAAAGGTCACCTTGTAGAGTGAACAGGGCAGAGAAGATGAGTTAGGGTCAGGGTTAAAGATCACCTTGTAGAGTGACAGAGAAGATGAGTTAGGGTCAGGGTTAAAGATCACCTTGTAGAGTGAACAGAGAAGATGAGTTAGGGTCAGGGTTAAAGATCACCTTGTAGAGTGAACAGAGAAGATGAGTTAGGGTCAGGGTTAAAGATCACCTTGTAGAGTGAACAGAGAAGATGAGTTAGGGTCAGGGTTAAAGGTCACCTTGTAGAGTGAACAGAGAAGATGAGTTAGGGTCAGGGTTAAAGATCACCTTGTAGAGTGAACAGGGCAGAGTAGATGAGTTAGGGTCAGGGTTAAAGATCACCTTGTAGAGTGAACAGGGCAGAGTAGATGAGTTAGGGTCAGGGTTAAAGGTCACCTTGTAGAGTGAACAGAGAAGATGAGTTAGGGTCAGGGTTAAAGATCACCTTGTAGAGTGAACAGGGCAGAGTAGATGATTTAGGGTCAGGGTTAAAGATCACCTTGTAGAGTGAACAGAGTAGATGAGTTAGGGTCAGGGTTAAAGATCACCTTGTAGAGTGAACAGAGAAGATGAGTTAGGGTCAGGGTTAAAGGTCACCTTGTAGAGTGAACAGAGTAGATGAGTTAGGGTCAGGGTTAAAGGTCACCTTGTAGAGTGAACAGAGAAGATGAGTTAGGGTCAGGGTTAAAGGTCACCTTGTAGAGTGAACAGGGCAGAGTAGATGAGTTAGGGTCAGGGTTAAAGATCACCGTGTAGAGTGAACAGAGAAGATGAGTTAGGGTCAGGGTTAAAGGTCACCTTGTAGAGTGAACAGAGAAGATGAGTTAGGGTCAGGGTTAAAGATCACCTTGTAGAGTGAACAGGGCAGAGAAGATGAGTTAGGGTCAGGGTTAAAGGTCACCTTGTAGAGTGAACAGGACAGAGAAGATGAGTTAGGGTCAGGGTTAAAGATCACCTTGTAGAGTGAACAGGGCAGAGAAGATGAGTTAGGGTCAGGGTTAAAGATCACCTTGTAGAGTGAACAGGGCAGAGTAGATGAGTTAGGGTCAGGGTTAAAGGTCACCTTGTAGAGTGAACAGGGCAGAGAAGATGAGTTAGGGTCAGGGTTAAAGATCACCTTGTAGAGTGAACAGAGAAGATGAGTTAGGGTCAGGGTTAAAGGTCACCTTGTAGAGTGAACAGGGCAGAGTAGATGAGTTAGGGTCAGGGTTAAAGGTCACCTTGTAGAGTGAACAGAGAAGATGAGTTAGGGTCAGGGTTAAAGATCACCTTGTAGAGTGAACAGAGAAGATGAGTTAGGGTCAGGGTTAAAGATCACCTTGTAGAGTGAACAGAGAAGATGAGTTAGGGTCAGGGTTAAAGATCACCTTGTAGAGTGAACAGAGAAGATGAGTTAGGGTCAGGGTTAAAGATCACCTTGTAGAGTGAACAGGGCAGAGTAGATGAGTTAGGGTCAGGGTTAAAGGTCACCTTGTAGAGTGAACAGGGCAGAGAAGATGAGTTAGGGTCAGGGTTAAAGATCACCTTGTAGAGTGAACAGGGCAGATGAGTTAGGGTCAGGGTTAAAGATCACCTTGTAGAGTGAACAGAGTAGATGAGTTAGGGTCAGGGTTAAAGATCACCTTGTAGAGTGAACAGAGAAGATGAGTTAGGGTCAGGGTTAAATGTCACCTTGTAGAGTGAACAGAGAAGATGAGTTAGGGTCAGGGTTAAAGATCACCTTGTAGAGTGAACAGAGAAGATGAGTTAGGGTCAGGGTTAAAGATCACCTTGTAGAGTGAACCGAGAAGATGAGTTAGGGTCAGGGTTAAAGGTCACCTTGTAGAGTGAACAGAGAAGATGAGTTAGGGTCAGGGTTAAAGATCACCTTGTAGAGTGAACAGGGCAGAGAAGATGAGTTAGGGTCAGGGTTAAAGGTCACCTTGTAGAGTGAACAGAGAAGATGAGTTAGGGTCAGGGTTAAAGGTCACCTTGTAGAGTGAACAGAGAAGATGAGTTAGGGTCAGGGTTAAAGGTCACCTTGTAGAGTGAACAGAGAAGATGAGTTAGGGTCAGGGTTAAAGATCACCTTGTAGAGTGAACAGAGAAGATGAGTTAGGGTCAGGGTCAAAGGTCACCTTGTAGAGTGAACAGAGAAGATGAGTTAGGGTCAGGGTTAAAGGTCACCTTGTAGAGTGAACAGAGAAGATGAGTTAGGGTCAGGGTTAAAGATCACCTTGTAGAGTGAACAGGGCAGAGTAGATGAGTTAGGGTCAGGGTTAAAGATCACCTTGTAGAGTGAACAGAGAAGATGAGTTAGGGTCAGGGTTAAAGATCACCTTGTAGAGTGAACAGAGAAGATGAGTTAGGGTCAGGGTTAAAGATCACCTTGTAGAGTGAACAGGGCAGAGTAGATGAGTTAGGGTCAGGGTTAAAGGTCACCTTGTAGAGTGAACAGGGCAGAGAAGATGAGTTAGGGTCAGGGTTAAAGATCACCTTGTAGAGTGAACAGGGCAGATGAGTTAGGGTCAGGGTTAAAGATCACCTTGTAGAGTGAACAGAGTAGATGAGTTAGGGTCAGGGTTAAAGATCACCTTGTAGAGTGAACAGAGAAGATGAGTTAGGGTCAGGGTTAAAGGTCACCTTGTAGAGTGAACAGAGAAGATGAGTTAGGGTCAGGGTTAAAGATCACCTTGTAGAGTGAACAGAGAAGATGAGTTAGGGTCAGGGTTAAAGATCACCTTGTAGAGTGAACCGAGAAGATGAGTTAGGGTCAGGGTTAAAGGTCACCTTGTAGAGTGAACAGAGAAGATGAGTTAGGGTCAGGGTTAAAGATCACCTTGTAGAGTGAACAGGGCAGAGAAGATGAGTTAGGGTCAGGGTTAAAGGTCACCTTGTAGAGTGAACAGAGAAGATGAGTTAGGGTCAGGGTTAAAGGTCACCTTGTAGAGTGAACAGAGAAGATGAGTTAGGGTCAGGGTTAAAGGTCACCTTGTAGAGTGAACAGAGAAGATGAGTTAGGGTCAGGGTTAAAGATCACCTTGTAGAGTGAACAGAGAAGATGAGTTAGGGTCAGGGTCAAAGGTCACCTTGTAGAGTGAACAGAGAAGATGAGTTAGGGTCAGGGTTAAAGGTCACCTTGTAGAGTGAACAGAGAAGATGAGTTAGGGTCAGGGTTAAAGATCACCTTGTAGAGTGAACAGGGCAGAGTAGATGAGTTAGGGTCAGGGTTAAAGATCACCTTGTAGAGTGAACAGGGCAGAGTAGATGAGTTAGGGTCAGGGTTAAAGGTCACCTTGTAGAGTGAACAGAGAAGATGAGTTAGGGTCAGGGTTAAAGATCACCTTGTAGAGTGAACAGGGCAGAGTAGATGAGTTAGGGTCAGGGTTAAAGATCACCTTGTAGAGTGAACAGAGAAGATGAGTTAGGGTCAGGGTTAAAGGTCACCTTGTAGAGTGAACAGGGCAGAGAAGATGAGTTAGGGTCAGGGTTAAAGATCACCTTGTAGAGTGAACAGAAGATGAGTTAGGGTCAGGGTTAAAGGTCACCTTGTAGAGTGAACAGGGCAGAGTAGATGAGTTAGGGTCAGGGTTAAAGGTCACCTTGTAGAGTGAACAGGGCAGAGTAGATGAGTTAGGGTCAGGGTTAAAGATCACCTTGTAGAGTGAACAGAGAAGATGAGTTAGGGTCAGGGTCAAAGATCACCTTGTAGAGTGAACAGGGCAGAGAAGATGAGTTAGGGTCAGGGTTAAAGGTCACCTTGTAGAGTGAACAGGGCAGAGTAGATGAGTTAGGGTCAGGGTTAAAGATCACCTTGTAGAGTGAACAGAGAAGATGAGTTAGGGTCAGGGTTAAAGGTCACCTTGTAGAGTGAACAGGGCAGAGAAGATGAGTTAGGGTCAGGGTCAAAGATCACCTTGTAGAGTGAACAGGGCAGAGAAGATGAGTTAGGGTCAGGGTTAAAGATCACCTTGTAGAGTGAACAGAGAAGATGAGTTAGGGTCAGGGTCAAAGATCACCTTGTAGAGTGAACAGGGCAGAGAAGATGAGTTAGGGTCAGGGTTAAAGGTCACCTTGTAGAGTGAACAGGGCAGAGAAGATGAGTTAGGGTCAGGGTTAAAGGTCACCTTGTAGAGTGAACAGGGCAGAGAAGATGAGTTAGGGTCAGGGTTAAAGATCACCTTGTAGAGTGAACAGAGAAGATGA
>NC_088413.1:4140901-4160901 GCF_034236695.1 Oncorhynchus nerka | reverse complement strand
ATTAATAACCACTAACTGGGCTTCCTGTAGCTAACCTACAATCATTACACCACATTAATAACCACTAACTGGGCTTCCTGCAGCTAACCCAGAATCATTACACCACATTAATAACCACTAACTGGGCTTCCTGTAGCTAACCTACAATCATTACACCACATTAATAACCACTAACTGGGCTTCCTGTAGCTAACCTACAATCATTACACCACATTAATAACCACTAACTGGGCTTCCTGTAGCTAACCTACAATCATTACACCACATTAATAACCACTAACTGGGCTTCCTGTAGCTAACCTACAATCATTACACCACATTAATAACCACTAACTGGGCTTCCTCCAACTAACCTACAATCATTACAACACATTAATAACCACTAACTGGGCTTCCTGCAGCTAACCTACAATCATTACACCACATTAATAACCACTAACTGGGCTTCCTCCAACTAACCTACAATCATTACACCACATTAATAACCACTAACTGGGCTTCCTGTAGCTAACCTAGAATCATTACACCACATTAATAACCACTAACTGGGCTTCCTGTAGCTAACCTAGAATCATTACACCACATTAATAACCACTAACTGGGCTTCCTCCAACTAACCTACAATCATTACACCACATTAATAACCACTAACTGGGCTTCCTCCAACTAACCTACAATCATTACACCACATTAATAACCACTAACTGGGCTTCCTCCAACTAACCTACAATCATTACACCACATTAATAACCACTAACTGGGCTTCCTGTAGCTAACCTAGAATCATTACACCACATTAATAACCACTAACTGGGCTTCCTGTAGCTAACCTAGAATCATTACACCACATTAATAACCACTAACTGGGCTTCCTCCAACTAACCTACAATCATTACACCACATTAATAACCACTAACTGGGCTTCCTGTAGCTAACCTACAATCATTACACCACATTAATAACCACTAACTGGGCTTCCTCCAACTAACCTAGAATCATTACACCACATTAATAACCACTAACTGGGCTTCCTGTAACTAACCTACAATCATTACACCACATTAATAACCACTAACTGGGCTTCCTCCAACTAACCTACAATCATTACACCACATTAATAACCACTAACTGGGCTTCCTGTAACTAACCTACAATCATTACACCACATTAATAACCACTAACTGGGCTTCCTCCAACTAACCTACAATCATTACAACACATTAATAACCACTAACTGGGCTTCCTGTAGCTAACCCAGAATCATTACACCACATTAATAACCACTAACTGGGCTTCCTCCAACTAACCTAGAATCATTACAACACATTAATAACCACTAACTGGGCTTCCTGTAGCTAACCCAGAATCATTACACCACATTAATAACCACTAACTGGGCTTCCTCCAACTAACCTACAATCATTACACCACATTAATAACCACTAACTGGGCTTCCTGCAGCTAACCTAGAATCATTACACCACATTAATAACCACTAACTGGGCTTCCTCCAACTAACCTACAATCATTACACCACATTAATAACCACTAACTGGGCTTCCTCCAACTAACCTACAATCATTACACCACATTAATAACCACTAACTGGGCTTCCTGTAGCTAACCTACAATCATTACACCACATTAATAACCACTAACTGGGCTTCCTCCAACTAACCTACAATCATTACACCACATTAATAACCACTAACTGGGCTTCCTGCAGCTAACCTACAATCATTACACCACATTAATAACCACTAACTGGGCTTCCTGTAACTAACCTACAATCATTACACCACATTAATAACCACTAACTGGGCTTCCTGTAGCTAACCTACAATCATTACACCACATTAATAACCACTAACTGGGCTTCCTGCAGCTAACCTACAATCATTACACCACATTAATAACCACTAACTGGGCTTCCTGCAGCTAACCTACAATCATTACACCACATTAATAACCACTAACTGGGCTTCCTCCAACTAACCTACAATCATTACACCACATTAATAACCACTAACTGGGCTTCCTCCAACTAACCTCCAATCATTACACCACATTAATAACCACTAACTGGGCTTCCTGTAGCTAACCTACAATCATTACAACACATTAATAACCACTAACTGGGCTTCCTGTAGCTAACCTACAATCATTACACCACATTAATAACCACTAACTGGGCTTCCTGTAGCTAACCTAGAATCATTACACCACATTAATAACCACTAACTGGGCTTCCTCCAACTAACCTACAATCATTACACCACATTAATAACCACTAACTGGGCTTCCTGTAGCTAACCTACAATCATTACACCACATTAATAACCACTAACTGGGCTTCCTGTAGCTAACCTACAATCATTACACCACATTAATAACCACTAACTGGGCTTCCTCCAACTAACCTACAATCATTACACCACATTAATAACCACTAACTGGGCTTCCTGTAGCTAACCTACAATCATTACACCACATTAATAACCACTAACTGGGCTTCCTGTAGCTAACCTACAATCATTACACCACATTAATAACCACTAACTGGGCTTCCTCCAACTAACCTACAATCATTACACCACATTAATAACCACTAACTGGGCTTCCTGTAGCTAACCTAGAATCATTACACCACATTAATAACCACTAACTGGGCTTCCTCCAACTAACCTACAATCATTACACCACATTAATAACCACTAACTGGGCTTCCTGTAGCTAACCCAGAATCATTACACCACATTAATAACCACTAACTGGGCTTCCTCCAACTAACCTAGAATCATTACACCACATTAATAACCACTAACTGGGCTTCCTGTAACTAACCTAGAATCATTACAACACATTAGCAGACTGATTAATATCCAGACATGGTCAGAACCTCTTTAGCGGCGCTCAGCGCATCTCGACGTAGCAACGACTGACGCATATCACTCATCATCAGGTCCCTGAAACATCAGAACACACAGTAACACACATCATCAGAACACACAGTAACACACATCATCAGAACACACAGTAACACACATCATCATCAGGTCCCTGAAACATCAGAACACACAGTAACACACTCATCATCAGGTCCCTGAAACATCAGAACACACAGTAACACACTCATCATCAGGTCCCTGAGACATCAGAACACACAGTAACACACTCATCATCAGGTCCCTGAAACATCAGAACACACAGTAACACACTCATCGTCAGGTCCCTGAAACATCAGAACACACAGTAACACACTCATCGTCAGGTCCCTGAAACATCAGAACACACAGTAACACACTCATCGTCAGGTCCCTGAAACATCAGAACACACAGTAACACACTCATCGTCAGGTCCCTGAAACATCAGAACACACAGTAACACACTCATCATCATGTCCCTGAAACATCAGAACACACAGTAACACACTCATCATCAGGTCCCTGAGACATCAGCACACACAGTAACACACTCATCATCAGGTCCCTGAGACATCAGAACACACAGTAACACACTCATCATCAGGTCCCTGAGACATCAGAACACACAGTAACACACTCATCATCAGGTCCCTGAAACATCAGAACACACAGTAACACACTCATCATCAGGTCCCTGAGACATCAGCACACATAGTAACACACTCATCATCAGGTCCCTGAGACATCAGAACACACAGTAACACACTCATCATCAGGTCCCTGAGACATCAGAACACACAGTAACACACTCATCATCAGGTCCCTGAGACATCAGAACACACAGTAACACACTCATCATCAGGTCCCTGAAACATCAGAACACACAGTAACACACTCATCATCAGGTCCCTGAAACATCAGAACACACAGTAACACACTCATCATCAGGTCCCTGAGACATCAGAACACACAGTATCACACTCATCATCAGGTCCCTGAAACATCAGAACACACAGTAACACACTCATCATCAGGTCCCTGAAACATCAGAACACACAGTAACACACTCATCATCAGGTCCCTGAAACATCAGAACACACAGTAACACACTCATCATCAGGTCCCTGAAACATCAGAACACACAGTAACACACTCATCATCAGGTCCCTGAAACATCAGAACACACAGTAACACACTCATCATCAGGTCCCTGAGACATCAGAACACACAGTAACACACATCATCATCAGGTCCCTGAAACATCAGAACACACAGTAACACACTCATCATCAGGTCCCTGAAACATCAGAACACACAGTAACACACTCATCATCAGGTCCCTGAGACATCAGAACACACAGTAACACACTCATCATCATCATCAGAACACACAGTAACACACTCATCATCAGGTCCCTGAAACATCAGAACACACAGTAACACACTCATCATCAGGTCCCTGAAACATCAGAACACACAGTAACACACTCATCGTCAGGTCGCTGAAACATCAGAACACACAGTAACACACTCATCGTCAGGTCCCTGAAACATCAGAACACACAGTAACACACTCATCATCAGGTCCCTGAAACATCAGAACACACAGTAACACACTCATCATCAGGTCCCTGAAACATCAGAACACACAGTAACACACTCATCATCAGGTCCCTGAAACATCAGAACACACAGTAACACACTCATCATCAGGTCCCTGAAACATCAGAACACACAGTAACACACTCATCATCAGGTCCCTGAAACATCAGAACACACAGTAACACACTCATCATCAGGTCCCTGAGACATCAGAACACACAGTAACACACATCATCATCAGGTCCCTGAAACATCAGAACACACAGTAACACACTCATCATCAGGTCCCTGAAACATCAGAACACACAGTAACACACTCATCATCAGGTCCCTGAGACATCAGAACACACAGTAACACACTCATCATCAGGTCCCTGAAACATCAGAACACACAGTAACACACTCATCATCAGGTCCCTGAAACATCAGAACACACAGTAACACACTCATCGTCAGGTCGCTGAAACATCAGAACACACAGTAAACATCAGGTCCCTGAAACATCAGAACACACAGTAACACACTCGTCAGGTCCCTGAAACATCAGAACACACAGTAACACACTCATCGTCAGGTCCCTGAAACATCAGAACACACAGTAACACACTCATCGTCAGGTCCCTGAAACATCAGAACACACAGTAACACACTCATCGTCAGGTCCCTGAAACATCAGAACACACAGTAACACACTCATCGTCAGGTCCCTGAAACATCAGAACACACAGTAACACACTCATCGTCAGGTCCCTGAAACATCAGAACACACAGTAACACACTCATCTCAGGTCCCTGAAACATCAGAACACACAGTAACACACTCCGTCAGGTCCCTGAAACATCAGAACACACAGTAACACACTCATCATCATGTCCCTGAAACATCAGAACACACAGTAACACACTCATCATCAGGTCCCTGAGACATCAGCACACACAGTAACACACTCATCATCAGGTCCCTGAGACATCAGAACACACAGTAACACACTCATCATCAGGTCCCTGAGACATCAGAACACACAGTAACACACTCATCATCAGGTCCCTGAAACATCAGAACACACAGTAACACACTCATCATCAGGTCCCTGAGACATCAGCACACACAGTAACACACTCATCATCAGGTCCCTGAGACATCAGAACACACAGTAACACACTCATCATCAGGTCCCTGAGACATCAGAACACACAGTAACACACTCATCATCAGGTCCCTGAGACATCAGAACACACAGTAACACACTCATCATCAGGTCCCTGAAACATCAGAACACACAGTAACACACTCATCATCAGGTCCCTGAAACATCAGAACACACAGTAACACACTCATCATCAGGTCCCTGAGACATCAGAACACACAGTAACACACTCATCATCAGGTCCCTGAAACATCACAACACACTCATCATCAGATCTTACATAGCAAAGCATTGATAAACTCGATGGAACAGTGTTTTAAAACTTCACTTGCTGCACTTAGCTAGCTAGTCTATCTGCCAGCCATCACTCAGGGGAGCTAGCTAGTCTATCTGCCAGCCATCACTGAGGGGAGCTAGCTAGCTAGCTAGCGTATCTGCCAGCCATCACTCAGGGGAGCTAGCTAGTCTATCTGCCAGCCATCACTCAGGGGAGCTAGCTAACGTATCTGCCAGCCATCACTCAGGGGAGCTAGCTAGCGTATCTGCCAGCCATCACTGAGGGGAGCTAGCTAGCTAGCTAGCGTATCTGCCAGCCATCACTCAGGGGAGCTATCTGCCAGCCATCACTCAGGGGAGCTATCTGCCAGCCATCACTCAGGGGAGCTATCTGCCAGCCATCACTCAGGGGAGCTATCTGCCAGCCATCACTCAGGGGAGCTATCTGCCAGCCATCACTCAGGGGAGCTATCTGCCAGCCATCACTCAGGGGAGCTATCTGCCAGCCATCACTCAGGGGAGCTATCTGCCAGCCATCACTCAGGGGAGCTATCTGCCAGCCATCACTCAGGGGAGCTATCTGCCAGCCATCACTCAGGGGAGCTATCTGCCAGCCATCACTCAGGGGAGCTAGCTAGTGTATCTGCCAGCCATCACTCAGGGGAGCTATCTGCCAGCCATCAGTCAGGGAGCTATCTGCCAGCTAGGCTAGCTAGCTAGTGTATCTGCCAGCCATCACTCAGGGGAGCTATCTAGCTAGCTAGTGTATCTGCCAGTCATCACTCAGGGAGCTATCTAGCTAGCTAGTGTATCTGCCAGCCATCAGCCAGGGGAACTATCTAGCTAGCTAGTGTATCTGCCAGCCATCACTCAGGGGAGCTATCTGCCAGCCATCAGTCAGGGGAACTATCTAGCTAGCTAGTGTATCTGCCAGCCATCACTCAGGGGAGCTATCTAGCTAGCTAGTGTATCTGCCAGTCATCACTCAGGGGAGCTATCTAGCTAGCTAGTATATCTGCCAGCCATCAGTCAGGGGAACTAGCTAACTAGCTAGTGTATCTGCCAGCCATCAGTCAGGGGAACTATCTAGCTAGCTAGTGTATCTGCCAGCCATCACTCAGGGGAGCTATCTAGCTAGCTAGTGTATCTGCCAGGCATCAGTCAGGGGAACTAGCTAACTAGCTAGTGTATCTGCCAGCCATCAGTCAGGGGAGCTATCTAGCTAGCTAGTGTATCTGCCAGCAATCACTCAGGGGAGCTAGCTAGTATATCTGCCAGCCATCACTCAGGGGAGCTATCTAGCTAGCTAGTGTATCTGCCAGCAATCACTCAGGGGAGCTAGCTAGTATATCTGCCAGCCATCACTCAGGGGAGCTAGCTAGCTAGCTAGTGTATCTGCCAGCCATCACTCAGGGAAGCTATCTGCTAGCCATCACTAAGGGGAGCTATCTGCCAGCCATCAGTCAGGGGAACTATCTAGCTAGCTAGTGTATCTGCCAGCCATCACTAAGGGGAACTATCTAGCTAGCTAGTGTATCTGCCAGCCATCACTAAGGGGAACTATCTAGCTAGCTAGTGTATCTGCCAGCCATCACTCAGGGGAGCTATCTAGCTAGCTAGTGTATCTGCCAGCCATCACTCAGGGGAGCTATCTAGCTAGCTAGTGTATCTGCCAGTCATCACTCAGGGGAGCTAGCTAACTAGCTAGTGTATCTGCCAGTCATTACTCAGGGGAGCTATCTAGCTAGCTAGTATATCTGCCAGTCATCAGTCAGGGAACTAGCTAGCTAGTGTATCTGCCAGCCATCAGTCAGGGGAACTAGCTAACTAGCTAGTGTATCTGCCAGCCATCAGTCAGGGGAGCTATCTAGCTAGCTAGTGTATCTGCCAGCCATCACTCAGGGGAGCTAGCTAGTATATCTGCCAGCCATCACTCAGGGGAGCTAGCTAGCTAGCTAGTGTATCTGCCAGCCATCACTCAGGGAAGCTATCTGCCAGCCATCACTAAGGGGAGCTATCTGCCAGCCATCACTCAGGGGAGCTATCTAGCTAGCTAGTCTATCTGCTAGCCATCACTAAGGGGAGCTATCTGCCAGCCATCAGTCAAGGGAACTATCTAGCTAGCTAGTGTATCTGCCAGCCATCAGTCAGGGGAGCTATCTAGCTAGCTAGTGTATCTGCCAGCCATCAGTCAGGGGAGCTATCTAGCTAGCTAGTGTATCTGCCAGTCATCACTCAGGGGAGCTAGCTAGTGTATCTGCCAGCCATCACTCAGGGGAGCTAGCTAGTGTATCTGCCAGCCATCACTCAGGGGAGCTATCTAGCTAGCTAGTGTATCTGCCAGTCATCACTCAGGGGAGCTATCTGCCAGCCATCAGTCAGGGGAACTAGCTAACTAGCTAGTGTATCTGCCAGCCATCAGTCAGGGGAACTATCTAGCTAGCTAGTGTATCTGCCAGCCATCACTCAGGGGAGCTAGCTAGTGTATCTGCCAGCCATCACTCAGGGGAGCTATCTAGCTAGCTAGTGTATCTGCCAGCCATCAGTCAGGGGAACTATCTAGCTAGCTAGTGTATCTGCCAGCCATCACTCAGGGGAGCTATCTGCCAGCCATCAGTCAGGGGAACTATCTAGCTAGCTAGTGTATCTGCCAGCCATCAGTCAGGGGAGCTATCTAGCTAGCTAGTGTATCTCCCAGCCATCACTCAGGGGAGCTATCTAGCTAGCTAGTGTATCTGCCAGCCATCACTCAGGGAGCTATCTAGCTAGCTAGTGTATCTGCCAGCCATCACTCAGGGAGCTATCTAGCTAGCTAGTGTATCTGCCAGTCATCACTCAGGGAGCTATCTAGCTAGCTAGTGTATCTGCCAGCCATCAGTCAGGGAACTAGCTAACTAGCTAGTGTATCTGCCATCCATCAGTCAGGGAACTATCTAGCTAGCTAGTGTATCTGCCAGCCATCACTCAGGGGAGCTATCTAGCTAGCTAGTGTATCTGCCAGCCATCAGTCAGTGGAACTAGTTAACTAGCTAGTGTATCTGCCAGCCATCACTCAGGGGAGCTATCTAGCTAGCTAGTGTATCTGCCAGTCATCACTCAGGGGAGCTATCTGCCAGCCATCAGTCAGGGGAACTAGCTAACTAGCTAGTGTATCTGCCAGCCATCAGTCAGGGGAACTATCTAGCTAGCTAGTGTATCTGCCAGCCATCACTCAGGGGAGCTAGCTAGTGTATCTGCCAGCCATCACTCAGGGGAGCTATCTAGCTAGCTAGTGTATCTGCCAGCCATCAGTCAGGGGAACTATCTAGCTAGCTAGTGTATCTGCCAGCCATCACTCAGGGGAGCTATCTGCCAGCCATCAGTCAGGGGAACTATCTAGCTAGCTAGTGTATCTGCCAGCCATCAGTCAGGGGAGCTATCTAGCTAGCTAGTGTATCTCCCAGCCATCACTCAGGGGAGCTATCTAGCTAGCTAGTGTATCTGCCAGCCATCACTCAGGGGAGCTATCTAGCTAGCTAGTGTATCTGCCAGCCATCACTCAGGGGAGCTATCTAGCTAGCTAGTGTATCTGCCAGTCATCACTCAGGGGAGCTATCTAGCTAGCTAGTGTATCTGCCAGCCATCAGTCAGGGGAACTAGCTAACTAGCTAGTGTATCTGCCATCCATCAGTCAGGGGAACTATCTAGCTAGCTAGTGTATCTGCCAGCCATCACTCAGGGGAGCTATCTAGCTAGCTAGTGTATCTGCCAGCCATCAGTCAGTGGAACTAGTTAACTAGCTAGTGTATCTGCCAGCCATCAGTCAGGGGAGCTATTTAGCTAGCTAGTGTATCTGCCAGCCATCAGTCAGGGGAACTATCTAGCTAGCTAGTGTATCTGCCAGCCATCACTCAGGGGAGCTATCTGCCAGCCATCAGTCAGGGGAACTATCTAGCTAGCTAGTGTATCTGCCAGCCATCAGTCAGGGGAGCTATCTAGCTAGCTAGTGTATCTGCCAGCCATCACTCAGGGGAGCTATCTAGCTAGCTGGTGTATCTGCCAGCCATCAGTCAGGGGAACTAGCTAACTAGCTAGTGTATCTGCCAGCCATCACTCAGGGGAGCTATCTGCCAGCCATCAGTCAGGGGAACTATCTAGCTAGCTAGTGTATCTGCCAGTCATCACTCAGGGGAGCTATCTAGCTAGCTAGTGTATCTGCCAGTCATCACTCAGGGGAGCTATCTAGCTAGCTAGTGTATCTGCCAGTCATCACTCAGGGGAGCTATCTAGCTAGCTAGTGTATCTGCCAGTCATCACTCAGGGGAGCTATCTAGCTAGCTAGTGTATCTGCCAGTCATCACTCAGGGGAGCTATCTAGCTAGCTAGTGTATCTGCCAGTCATCACTCAGGGGAGCTATCTAGCTAGCTAGTGTATTTGCCAGTCATCACTCAGGGGAGCTATCTAGCTAGCTAGTGTATCTGCCAGCCATCAGTCAGGGGAACTATCTAGCTAGCTAGTGTATCTGCCAGCCATCAGTCAGGGGAACTATCTAGCTAGCTAGTGTATCTGCCAGTCATCAGTCAGGGGAACTATCTAGTGTATCTGCCAGTCATCAGTCAGGGGAGCTATCTAGCTAGCTAGTGTATCTGCCAGCCATCAGTCAGTGGAACTAGTTAACTAGCTAGTGTATCTGCCAGCCATCAGTCAGTGGAACTAGTTAACTAGCTAGTGTATCTGCCAGCCATCAGTCAGGGGAGCTATCTAGCTAGCTAGTGTATCTGCCAGTCATCACTCAGGGGAGCTATCTAGCTAGCTAGTGTATCTGCCAGTCATCACTCAGGGGAGCTATCTAGCTAGCTAGTGTATTTGCCAGTCATCACTCAGGGGAGCTATCTAGCTAGCTAGTGTATCTGCCAGCCATCAGTCAGGGGAACTATCTAGCTAGCTAGTGTATCTGCCAGCCATCAGTCAGGGGAACTATCTAGCTAGCTAGTGTATCTGCCAGTCATCAGTCAGGGGAACTATCTAGTGTATCTGCCAGTCATCAGTCAGGGGAGCTATCTAACTAGCTAGTGTATCTGCCAGTCATCAGTCAGGGGAGCTAGCTAGTGTGTCTGCCAGTCATCAGTCAGGGGAGCTATCCAGTATAGTGAACCAGAATCTGTCCGTACAGGAGAAGTTGAACATGCAGATCCTTCTTAATGCCCAGGAAGCCGCCATTCAACTTGGACCAGCTATTCAAGCTGAAAAATGTGAAGATGTTTGGCACTCATACCACCAAATAACGGAGGTACGCTAAACAACTAGTCATTACTGTCATCCCAAAACGGCCAAAAAGGCATCCCAACCAATATACAGACCAATATACAGACTCCATGTTGTGTCCCAAAACTACAATACTCTGCTTAACAAGCAAACCACGGAAAGAGGCGAGTTATAGTCGGTTTGTTTGTATCCTAGAAACTAACTAGCTATGGTTGCTGTTGTTTGCTCTATTACAACGGGTTTGTGTAACTACGCGAGTTACGCAGTTAATATAGAAACGCTTTCTTACCTTGAAAGAGAAGATATTTTAAAGCGACAGGGTGCATGCGCCACTGTTTACACTTTCAACTACGGAAACCCATGAAGTACAAACAGAGGACAACTGCCCCGTCCGTCACAACGCATTTGGTTCTGTTCTGATGGGGGTTTATCAGCATTCAACGTTTGATTGTGTTAGTTGGTACTGAACCAGAAAACACACTGAGTATGATGACAGATAGTTCTACATTTAACTGACTTGACCTCGAGTGGAAACTAATGGGCTGCTGGCTGCTTAACCAAATGGATATATGGGTTTATCTAAAAATCAATTCAAATTGTATTGGTCCATACACATATTTAGCAGATGTTGTGTAATATCTAACAATTCACAAGAATACACACAAATAGTTTGAGAACATTTCTCTCCACCTCTCTGTTCATCTCCTCTCCTAGGTGAGAGTATTGTTTGCTTGGAATTATCTCTCAGTTGAGAGGAATAAGGAGAGGAGACGAGGGGAATAAGGAGAGGAGACGAGGGGAATAAGGAGAGGAGACGAGGGGAATAAGGAGAGGAGACGAGGGGAATAAGGAGATAAATCAAATTGAACTTTATTTGTCACATGCGCCGAATACAACAAGAGTAGACTTTACCGTGAAATGCTGACTATACAAGCTCTTAACCAACAGTTCAAGAAGAGGTAAGAAAATATCTACCAAATAAACTAAAGTAAAAAATTATAAAAAGTAAAACAATAAACTAACAATAACGAGGCTTTATACAGGGGGCACCGGTACAGAGTCAATGTGGAGGCTATATACAGGGTGTACCAGTACAGAGTCAATGTGGAGGCTATATACAGGGGGTACCGGTACAGAGTCAATGTGGAGGCTATATACAGGGGGTACCGGTACAGAGTCAATGGGGAGGCTATATACAGGGGGCACCGGTACAGAGTCAATGTGGAGGTTATATACAGGGGGTACCGGTACAGAGTCAATGTGGAGGTTATATACAGGGGGCACCGGTACAGAGTCAATGTGGAGGCTATATACAGAGGGTACCGGTACAGAGTCAATGTGGAGGCTATATACAGGGGATACCGGTACAGAGTCAATGTGGAGGCTATATACAGGGGGTACCGGTACAGAGTCAATGTGGAGGCTATATACAGGGGGTCCCGGTACAGAGTCAATGTGGAGGCTATATACAGGGGGTACCAGTACAGAGTCAATGTGGAGGCTATATACAGGGGGTACCGGTACAGAGTCAATGTGGAGGCTATATACAGGGGGTACCGGTACAGAGTCAATGTGGAGGCTATATACAGGGGGTACCGGTACAGAGTCAATGTGGAGGCTATATACAGGGGTTACAGGTACAGAGTCAATGTGGAGGCTATATACAGGGGGGTACAGGTACAGAGTCAATGTGGAGGCTATATACAGGGGGTACCGGTACAGAGTCAATGTGGAGGCTTTTTACAGGGGGTACCGGTACAGAGTCAATGTGGAGGCTATATACAGGGGGTACCGGTACAGAGTCAATGTGGAGGCTATATACAGGGGGTACCGGTACAGAGTCAATGTGGAGGCTATATACAGGGGGTACCGGTACAGAGTCAATGTGGAGGCTATATACAGGGGGTACCAGTACAGAGTCAATGTGGAGGCTATATACAGGGGGTACCGGTACAGAGTCAATGTGGAGGCTTTATACAGGGGGGTACCGGTACCGAGTCAATATGGAGGCTATATACAGGGGGTACCAGTACAGAGTAAATGTGGAGGCTATATACAGGGGGTACCGGTACAGAGTCAATATGGAGGCTATATACAGGGGGTACCAGTACAGAGTAAATGTGGAGGCTATATACAGGGAGTACTGGTACAGAGTCAATGTGGAGACTATATACAGGGGGTACCAGTACAGAGTCAATGTGGAGGCTTTATACAGGGGGTACCAGTACAGAGTCAATGTGGAGGTTATATACATGGGGTACCGGTACAGAGTCAATGTGGAGGTTATATACATGGGGTACCGGTACAGAGTCAATGTGGAGGCTATATATAGGGGGTACCGGTACAGAGTCAATGTGGAGGCTATATACAGGGGGTACCGGTACAGAGTCAATGTGGAGGCTATATACAGGGGGTACCGGTACAGAGTCAATGTGGAGGCTATATACAGGGGGTACCGGTACAGAGTCAATGTGGAGACTATATACAGGTGGTACCAGTACAGAGTCAATGTGGAGACTATATACAGGGGGTACCGGTACAGAGTCAATGTGGAGACTATATACAGGGGGGTACCGGTACAGAGTCAATATGGAGGCTATATACAGGGGGCACCGGTACAGAGTCAATGTGGAGGCTATATACAGGGGGTACAGGTACAGAGTCAATGTGGAGGCTATATACAGGGTATTACGGTACAGAGTCAATGTGGAGGCTATATACAGGGTGTTACGGTACAGAGTCAGTGTGGAGGCTATATACAGGGGGTACCGGTACAGAGTCAGTGTGGAGGCTATATACAGGGTGTTACGGTACAGAGTCAGTGTGGAGGCTATATACAGGGGGTACCGGTACAGAGTCAGTGTGGAGGCTATATACAGGGGGCACCGGTACAGAGTCAGTGTGGAGGCTATATACAGGGTGTTACGGTACAGAGTCAGTGTGGAGGCTATATACAGGGGGTACCGGTACAGAGTCAGTGTGGAGGCTATATACAGGGTGTTACGGTACAGAGTCAGTGTGGAGGCTATATACAGGGGGTACCGGTACAGAGTCAGTGTGGAGGCTATATACAGGGTGTTACGGTACAGAGTCAGTGTGGAGGCTATATACAGGGTGTTACGGTACAGAGTCAGTGTGGAGGCTATATACAGGGGGTACCGGTACAGAGTCAATATGGAGGCTATATACAGGGTGTTACGGTACAGAGCCAATATGGAGGCTATATACAGGGGGTACCGGTACAGAGTCAATGTGGAGGCTATATACAGGGGGTACCGGTACAGAGTCAATGTGGAGGCTATATACAGGGGGCACCGGTACTGAGTCAATGTGGAGGCTATATACAGGGGGTACCGGTACAGAGTCAATGTGGAGGCTATATACAGGGGTACCGGTACAGAGTCAATGTGGAGGCTTTATACAGAGGGTACCGGTACAGAGTCAATGTGGAGGCTATATACAGGGGGTTACGGTATAGAGTCAATATGGAGGCTATATACAGGGGGTACCGGTACAGAGTCAATGTGGAGGCTATATACAGGGGGTACCGGTACAGAGTCAATGTGGAGGCTATATACAGGGGGTACCGGTACAGAGTCAATGTGGAGGCTATATACAGGGGGTACCGGTACAGAGTCAATGTGGAGGCTTTATACAGGGGTACCGGTACAGAGTCAATGTGGAGGCTATATACAGGGGGTACTGGTACAGAGTCAATGTGGAGGCTATATACAGGGGGTACCGGTACAGAGTCAGTGTGGAGGCTATATACAGGGGGTACTGGTACAGAGTCAATGTGGAGGCTTTATACAGGGGGTACCGGTACAGAGTCAATGTGGAGGCTATATAAAGGGGGCACCGGTACTGAGTCAATGTGGAGGCTATATACAGGGGGTACCGGTACAGAGTCAATGTGGAGGCTATATACAGGGGGTACCGGTACAGAGTCAATGTGGAGGCTATATACAGGGGGTACCGGTACAGAGTCAATGTGGAGGCTATATACAGGGGGTACCAGTACAGAGTCAATGTGGAGGCTATATACAGGGGGTACCGGTACAGAGTCAATGTGGAGGCTTTATACAGGGGGGTACCGGTACCGAGTCAATGTGGAGGCTATATACAGGGGGTACCGGTACAGAGTCAATGTGGAGGCTATATACAGGGGGTACCGGTACAGAGTCAATGTGGAGGCTATATACAGGGGGTACCGGTACAGAGTCAATGTGGAGACTGTATACAGGGGGTACCGGTACCGAGTCAATGTGGAGGCTATATACAGGGGGTACCGGTACAGAGTCAATGTGGAGGCTATATACAGGGGGTACCGGTACAGAGTCAATGTGGAGGCTTTATACAGGGGGTACCGGTACAGAGTCAGTGTGGAGGCTTTATACAGGTGGTACCGGTACAGAGTCAATGTGGAGGCATTATACAGGTGGTACCGGTACAGAGTCAATGTGGAGGCTATATACAGGGGGTACCGGTACAGAGTCAATGTGGAGGCTATATACAGGGGGTACCGGTACAGAGTCAATGTGGAGGCTATATACAGGGGGTACTGGTACAGAGTCAATGTGGAGGCTATATACAGGGGGTACTGGTACAGAGTCAATGTGGAGACTATATACAGGGGGTACTGGTACAGAGTCAATGTGGAGGCTATACACAGGGGGTACCGGTACAGAGTCAATGTGGAGACTATATACAGGGGGTACCAGTACAGAGTCAATGTGGAGGCTATATACAGGGGGTACCGGTACAGAGTCAATGTGGAGGCTATATACAGGGGGGTACAGGTACAGAGTCAATGTGGAGGATATATACAGGGGGTACCGGTACAGAGTCAATGTGGAGGCTATATACAGGGGGTACCGGTACAGAGTCAATGTGGAGGCTATATACAGGGGGGTACAGGTACAGAGTCAATGTGGAGGATATATACAGGGGTACCGGTACAGAGTCAATGTGGAGGCTATATACAGGGGTACCGGTACAGAGTCAATGTGGAGGCTATATACAGGGGGTACAGGTACAGAGTCAATGTGGAGGATATATACAGGGGTACCGGTACAGAGTCAATGTGGAGGCTATATACAGGGGGTACCGGTACAGAGTCAATGTGGAGGCTATATACAGGGGGTACAGGTACAGAGTCAATGTGGAGGATATATACAGGGGGTACCGGTACAGAGTCAATGTGGAGGCTATATACAGGGGGTACCGGTACAGAGTCAATGTGGAGGCTATATACAGGGTATTACGGTACCGAGTCAGTGTGGAGGCTATATACAGGGGGTACCGGTACAGAGTCAATGTGGAGGCTATATACAGGGGTACCGGTACAGAGTCAATGTGGAGGCTATATACAGGGGTACCAGTACAGAGTCAATATGGAGGCTATATACAGGGGGTACGGTACAGAGTCAATGTGGAGGCTATATACAGGGGAACCGGTACAGAGTCAATGTGGAGGCTATATACAGGGTGTACTGGTACAGAGTCAATGTGGAGACTATATACAGGGGTACCAGTACAGAGTCAATGTGGAGACTATATACAGGGGTACCGGTACAGAGTCAATGTGGAGGCTATATACCGGGGTACTAGTACAGAGTCAATGTGGAGGCTATATACAGGGGTACGGTACAGAGTCAATGTGGAGGCTATATACAGGGGTACCGGTACAGAGTCAATGTGGAGGCTATATACAGGGGTACCGGTACAGAGTCAATGTGGAGGCTATATACAGGGGGTACCGGTACAGAGTCAATGTGGAGGCTATATACAGGGTGTACTGGTACAGAGTCAATGTGAAGACTATATACAGGGGTACCAGTACAGAGTCAATGTGGAGACTATATACAGGGGTACCGGTACAGAGTCAATGTGGAGGCTATATACAGGGGGTACTAGTACAGAGTCAATGTGGAGGCTATATACAGGGGGTACCGGTACAGAGTCAATGTGGAGGCTATATACAGGGGTACCGGTACAGAGTCAATGTGGAGGCTATATACAGGGGTACCGGTACAGAGTCAATGTGGAGGCTATATACAGGGGGTACCGGTACAGAGTCAATGTGGAGGCTTTTTACAGGGGGTACCGGTACAGAGTCAATGTGGAGACTATATACAGGGAGTACCGGTACAGAGTCAATGTGGAGGCTATATACAGGGGGTACCGGTACAGAGTCAATATGGAGGCTATATACAGGGTGTTACGGTACAGAGTCAATGTGGAGGCTATATACAGGGGGTACTAGTACAGAGTCAATGTGGAGGCTATATACAGGGGGCACCGGTACAGAGTCAATGTGGAGGCTATATACAGGGGGTACCAGTACAGAGTCAATGTGGAGGCTATATACAGGGGGTACCGGTACAGAGTCAATGTGGAGGCTATATACAGGGGGTACCGGTACCGAGTCAGTGTGGAGGCTATATACAGGGTGTACCAGTACAGAGTCAATGTGGAGGCTATATACAGGGGGTACCGGTACAGAGTCAATGTGGAGGCTATATACAGGGCGTACCGGTACAGAGTCAATGTGGAGGCTATATACAGGGGGTACCGGTACAGAGTCAATGTGGAGGCTATATACAGGGTATTACGGTACAGAGTCAATGTGGAGGCTATATACAGGGGGTACCGGTACAGAGTCAATGTGGAGGCTATATACAGGGGGTACCTGTACAGAGTCAATGTAGAGGCTATATACAGGGGGTACCGGTACAGAGTCAATGTGGAGGCTATATAGAGGGGGTACCGGTACAGAGTCAATGTGGAGGCTATATACAGGGTATTACGGTACCGAGTCAGTGTGGAGGCTATATACAGGGGGTACCGGTATCGAGTCAGTGTGGAGGCTATATACAGGGGGTACCGGTACAGAGTCAATGTGGAGGCTATATACAGGGGGTACCGGTACAGAGTCAATGTGGAGGCTATATACAGGGGGTACCGGTACAGAGTCAGTGTGGAGGCTATATACAGGGAGTACCGGTACAGAGTCAATGTGGAGGCTATATACAGGGGTACCGGTACAGAGTCAATGTGGAGGCTATATACAGGGGTCCCGGTACAGAGTCAATGTGGAGGCTATTTACAGGGGGTACCGGTACAGAGTCAATGTGGAGGCTATATACAGGGGGTACTGGTACAGAGTCAATGTGGAGGCTATATACAGGGGGTACCAGTACAGAGTCAATGTGGAGGCTATATACAGGGGGTACCGGTACAGAGTCAATGTGGAGGCTATATACAGGGGGTACCAGTACAGAGTCAATGTGGAGGCTATATACAGGGGGTACCGGTACAGAGTCAATGTGGAGGCTATATACAGGGGGTTACGGTACAGAGTCAATGTGGAGACTATATACAGGGAGTACCGGTACAGAGTCAATGTGGAGGCTATATACAGGGGGTACCGGTACAGAGTCAATGTGGAGGCTATATACAGGGGGTACCAGTACAGAGTCAATGTGGAGACTATATACAGGGGGTACCAGTACAGAGTCAATGTGGAGACTATATACAGGGGGTACCGGTACAGAGTCAATGTGGAGGCTATATACAGGGGGTACCGGTACAGAGTCAATGTGGAGGCTATATACAGGGGGTTACGGTACAGAGTCAATGTGGAGGCTATATACATGGGGTACCGGTACAGAGTCAATGTGGAGGCTATATACAGGGGGTACCTGTACAGAGTCAATGTGGAGGCTATATACAGGTGGTACCGGTACAGAGTCAATGTGGAGGCTATATACAGGGGGTACCAGTACAGAGTCAATGTGGAGGCTATATACAGGGGGTACCTGTACAGAGTCAATGTGGAGGCTATATACAGGGGGTACCAGTACAGAGTCAATGTGGAGGTTATATACAGGGGGTACCAGTACAGAGTCAATGTGGAGGTTATATACAGGGGGTACCGGTACAGAGTCAGTGTGGAGGCTATATACAGGGGATACCGGTACAGAGTCAATGTGGAGGCTATATACAGGGGGTACCAGTACCGTTATCAGTGTGGAGGCTAAATACAGGGGGTACTGGTTCCAAGTTGATATGCAGGACGACAGGTTAGTTGATTAATTTGTACATGTAGGTAGGGGTGAAGTGACTATGTATAGATAATAAACAGAGAGTACATGTAGGTAGGGGTGAAGTGACTATAGATAATAAACAGAGAGTACATGTAGGTAGGGGTGAAGTGACTATAGATAATAAACAGAGAGTACATGTAGGTAGGGGTGAAGTGACTATAGATAATAAACAGAGAGTACATGTAGGTAGGGGTGAAGTGACTATAGATAATAAACAGAGAGTACATGTAGGTAGGGGTGAAGTGACTATAGATAATAAACAGAGAGTACATGTAGGTAGGGGTGAAGTGACTATAGATAATAAACAGAGAGTACATGTAGGTAGGGGTGAAGTGACTATAGATAATAAACAGAGAGTACATGTAGGTAGGGGTGAAGTGACTATAGATAATAAACAGAGAGTACATGTAGGTAGGGGTGAAGTGACTATAGATAATAAACAGAGAGTACATGTAGGTAGGGGTGAAGTGACTATGTATAGATAATAAACAGAGAGTACATGTAGGTAGGGGTGAAGTGACTATCTATAGATAATAAACAGAGAGTACATGTAGGTAGGGGTGAAGTGACTATAGATAATAAACAGAGAGTACATGTAGGTAGGGGTGAAGTGACTATGTATAGATAATAAACAGAGAGTACATGTAGGTAGGGGTGAAGTGACTATGTATAGATAATAAACAGAGAGTACATGTA
>NC_088413.1:4095933-4140401 GCF_034236695.1 Oncorhynchus nerka | reverse complement strand
AGTATCTGTATCTGGGAATGACAGTATCTGTATCTGCTGGGAATGACAGTATCTGTATCTGGGAATGACAGTATCTGTATCGGCTGGGATTGACAATAAAAGGTGCACATTGTTATATCAGCAGAACACTGTTATATCAGCAGAACACTGCTATATCACACTGTTATATCAACAGAACACTGTTATATCAACAGAACACTGTTATATCAGCTGAACACTGTTATATCAGCAGAACACTGTTATATCAGCAGAACACTGTTATATCAGCAGAACACTGCTATATCACACTGTTATATCAACAGAACACTGTTATATCAACAGAACACTGTTATATCAGCAGAACACTGTTATATCAGCAGAACACTGTTATATCAGCAGAACACTGTTATATCAGCAGAACACTGTTATATCAGCAGAACACTGTTATATCAGCAGAACACTGTTATATCAGCAGAACACTGCTTCTATGGTTTTATGTAAAGGGATGTTTATTCTACATGAACCTGTCACTACATGTGAAAGTTATCAAAGCACTTAGTTTAGAATATCTACATAAATTCCCCAATCTTCTCATATTACTCTGTGGGCTACTGACCTATTCAAAGCTTCCTCCGGTATCTCACCATACATTTGCCTGTCGTTATTGAGCTCAACCTGCTTGTTCTCTGTTGTGATTGAGTGGGAGAAACAGCTGAGGTCGAGGTTCTGACAGATGGGTATGTCTTGGTGATGGCAAGGAGACACACAAGAAACACCCCCATCAAACCACACCCCCATCAAACCACACCCCCATCAAACCACACCCCCCAAGCCAACTAACGTATGACTTCTGTCATGGCCGCCAGTATTTCTTGAGGAGGAAGCCAGAAAACAAGGCAGAATCAGCGGATGCAGTTCCCACTTAACCCTTAACCTCACCATAGTCCAGCTCTGAGGCAGGCCAGCGGCTACTGGTCCAGAAATATGGAGTCTGAGAGAGAGTGAGAGAGAGAGAGAGATGTTCAGAAAGAGGGAGATGTCTGCGTGAGGCCAAACCACACGACCAACAACATTGGACACTTTATGAAACCTAAAGCCTTCACTCTCTCATCCTGGAATATCCAAGGCCTGAGGTCATCTGCCTTTGGCCTAAAGAGCAGGAACCTGGAATTCATTAAAGAAATCAGAAATACAGACATTGTCATCCTACAAGAAACCTGGTATAGAGGAGACGGACCCACTGGTTACCCTCTAGGTTACAGAGAGTTGGTTGTCCCATCCACCACACTACCAGGTGGGTGGTATAGAGGAGACGGACCCACTGGTTACCCTCTAGGTTACAGAGAGCTGGTAGTCCCATCCACCAAACCACCAGGTTGAAACAGGGAAGGGACTCCGGGGATATGCTCATTTGGTATAGACCAGACCTAAGACCTAACTCACTCTATTAAATTAATCAAAACAGGAACATTTTACATCTAGCTAGAAATTCAAAAGGAAATGATCTTAATAGAGAAAAATGTCCTCCTGTGTGCTACCTATATCCCCCCACTAGAATCCCCTATATCCCCCCACTAGAATCCCCTATATCCCCCCACTAGAATCCCCTATATCCCCCCACTAGAATCCCCTATATCCCCCACTAGAATCCCCTATATCCCACCACTAGAATCCCCTATATCCCCCACTAGAATCCCCTATATCCCCCACTAGAATCCCTATATCCCCCACTAGAATCCCCTATATCCCACCACTAGAATCCCCTATATCCCCCCACTAGAATCCCCTATATCCCCCACTAGAATCCCCTATATCCCCCACTAGAATCCCCTATATCCCCCACTAGAATCCCCTATATCCCCCACTAGAATCCCTATATCCCACCACTAGAATCCCTATATCCCCCCACTAGAATCCCTATATCCCCCCACTAGAATCCCCTATATCCCCCACTAGAATCCCCTATATCCCCCACAGAATCCCCTATATCCCCCACTAGAATCCCTATATCCCCCACTAGAATCCCCTATATCCCACCACTAGAATCCCTATATCCCCACTGAATCCCCCCTATATCCCCACTAGAATCCCCTATATCCCCACCTAGAATCCCCTATATCCCCCCTAGAATCCCCTATATCCCACCACTAGAATCCCCTATATCCCACCACCATAGAATCCCCTATATCCCCCACTAGAATCCCCTATATCCCCACTAGAATCCCCTATATCCCCCCACTAGAATCCCCTATATCCCCCACTAGAATCCCTATATCCCCACCTGGCTAGAATCCCCTATATCCCCCACTAGAATCCCCTATATCCCCCCACTAGAATCCCCTATATCCCCCCACTAGAATCCCCTATATCCCCCACTAGAATCCCTATATCCCCACTAGAATCCCTATATCCCCCACTAGAACCACCCTATATCCCCCACTAGAATCCCCTATATCCCCCACTAGAATCCCTATATCCCCCCACTAGAATCCCCATATCCCCCACTAGAATCCCCTATATCCCCCCACTAGAATCCCCTTATCCCCCACTAGAATCCCCTATATCCCAAAACCAAAGAATCCCCTATATCCCCCAAGAGAATCCCTATATCCCCCCACTGGAATCCCTATATCCCAAAAAAAACAATAGAACCTAAATCCCAAACCCTAGAATTCCCTATATCCCCACTAGAATCCCTATATCCCACCACTAGAATCCCTATATCCCACCACTAGAATCCCCTATATCCCCCACAGAATCCCTATATCCCCACTAGAATCCCCTATATCCCCCCACTAGAATCCCCTATATCCCACCACTAGAATCCCTATATCCCCCACTAGAATCCCTATATCCCCACTAGAATCCCCTATATCCCCACTAGAATCCCTATATCCCCCACTAGAATCCCCCTATATCCCCCACTAGAATCCCTATATCCCCCACTAGAATCCCCTATATCCCCACTAGAATCCCCTATATCCCACCACTAGAATCCCCTATATCCCACCACTAGAATCCCCTATATCCCACCACTAGAATCCCCTATATCCCCACTAGAATCCCCTATATCCCCCACTAGAATCCCTATATCCCACCACTAGAATCCCCTATATCCCCCACTAGAATCCCCTATATCCCCCCACTAGAATCCCAATATCCCCCACTAGAATCCCTATATCCCACCACTAGAATCCCCTATATCCACCACTAGAATCCCTATATCCCACCACTAGAATCCCTATATCCCACCACTAGAATCCCTATATCCCCCACTAGAATCCCCTATATCCCCCCCACTAGAATCCCCTATATCCCACCACTAGAATCCCCTATATCCCCCCACTAGAATCCCTATATCCCCCCACTAGAATCCCCTAATCCCCCCCACTAGAATCCCTATATCCCCCACTAGAATCCCCTATATCCCCCCACTAGAATCCCCTATATCCCCCCACTAGAATCCCCTATATCCCCCCACTAGAATCCCCTATATCCCCCACTAGAATCCCTATATCCCCCACTAGAATCCCCTATATCCCCCACTAGAATCCCCTATATCCCCCACTAGAATCCCCTATATCCCCCCCCACTAGAATCCCCTATATCCCCCACTAGAATCCCCTATCCCCCACTAGAATCCCCTATATCCCCCAACTAGAATCCCTATATCCCCCCACTAGAATCCCCTATATCCCAGCACTAGAATCCCTAGATCCCCCCTGGAACTAGAATCCCTATATCCCCCACTAGAATCCCTATATCCCCCACTAGAATCCCCTATATCCCACCACTAGAATCCCCTATATCCCACCACTAGAATCCCTATATCCCCCCACTAGAATCCCTATATCCCCCACTAGAATCCCCTATATCCCCCACTAGAATCCCTATATCCCACCACTAGAATCCCAGCAGTACTAGAATCTTCTATATCCCCCCCACTAGAATCCCCTATATCCCCCACTAGAATCCCTATATCCCAGCACTAGAATCCCCTATATCCCCCACTAGAATCCCTATATCCCACCACTAGAATCCCCTATATCCACACTAGAATCCCCTATATCCCCCACTAGAATCCCCTATATCCCCCACTAGAATCCCCTATATCCCCCACTAGAATCCCTATATCCCCCACTAGAATCCCTATATCCCACCACTAGAATCCCTATATCCCCCACCTAGAATCCCTATATCCCCCACTAGATCCCCCCATATCCCCCACTAGAATCCCCCTGTCCCCCACTAGAATCCCCTATATCCCCCACTAGAATCCCCTATATCCCCCCCCACTAGAATCCCCTATATCCCCCACTAGAATCCCTATATCCCCCCCACTAGAATCCCCTATATCCCCCACTAGAATCCCTATATCCCCCACTAGAATCCCCTATATCCCCCACTAGAATCCCCATACTTTAATGAAGACAGCTTCTCCATCCTGGCTGGGGAAATCAATCATTTCCAGGCCCAGGGACGTGTACTAGTCTGTAGCAACCTAAATGCTAGAACCGGACAAGAACCTGACACCCTCAGCACACAGGGGGACAAACACCTGGCTGCAGGTGACAGCATTCCCTCCCCCATATGCCCCTGTACCACTATGACAACATAACCAAACACCTGGCTGCAGGTGACAGCATTCCCTCCCCCATATGCCCCTGTACCACTATGACAACATAACCAAACACCTGGCTGCAGGTGACAGCATTCCCTCCCCCATGTGCCCCTGTACCACTATGACAACATAACCAAACACCTGGCTGCAGGTGACAGCATTCCCTCCCCCATATGCCCCTCTGTACCACACAACTATGACAACATAACCAAACACCTGGCTGCAGGTGACAGCATTCCCTCCCCCATGTGCCCCTGTACCACACAACTATGACAACATCACCAACAAAAACAACTCCTGCAGCTCTGTTACACGCTGGGTATGTACATAGTCAATGATAGGCTTTGAGGGGCCTCCTATGGTAGGTAACCACCCCTATCAGATCACAGTCAGCCCACTGACACCCCTATCAGACCACAGTCAGCCCACTGACTCCCCTATCATATCACAGTCAGCCCACTGACACTTTGTCCTATCAGATCTCAGCAGTCTACTTGAACAGAGGAATACTCAATGATGAGGCATCAAAACCAAAGGAACTGAGTAATTTTAAGAAATGCTATAGATGGAAGGAATGTAGTGTGGAAACCTACCAAAAAACAATTAGGCAACAACAAATTCAAACCCTTTAGACAACTTCCTGGACAAAACGTTCCACTGTAATAGTGGTGGTGTAAACATGGCAGTAGAAAATCTTAACAGTATATTTGACCTCTCAGCTTCAAATCTAAAAATGTCAAACAGAAAACCGAAGAAAATAATCAACAATGACAAATGAAACTTATGCAAGAAAACAGAAAACCTGAGTCTATGCCTTCACTATGGTGAATCACTAAAACAATACAGAAATACACTACGGAAAACAAACAACAACACAAAGAATTATCTATCCAAAATGGAGATGTGTGGGTTAACCACTTCTCCAATCTTTTGTCTCTATAACGAACAACAACACAAAGAATTATCTATCCAAAATGGAGATGTGTGGGTTAACCACTTCTCCAATCTTTTGTCTCTATAACGAACAACAACACAAAGAATTATCTATCCAAAATGGAGATGTGTGGGTTAACCACTTCTCCAATCTTTTGTCTCTATAACGAACAACAACACAAAGAATTATCTATCCAAAATGGAGATGTGTGGAGAATACCTGACCACTGTGACTGAACCAAACTTAAGGAAAGCTTTGACTATGTACAGACTCAGTGAGCAAAGCCTGAGAGGAGGGGTAGAGAGGAGAGAGGAGAGGAGAGAGGGAGTAGAGAATGAGAGAGAGGGAGATGTCTGGAGAGAGGGGGAGTGTAGAGTGGAGAGAGGGGGGTGTAGAGAGGAGAGAGAGGGGGGATAGATGGAGGAGAGATGGAGAGGATAGACATGCCTGCATGTGTAGACGGGAGGGGGTCATAGATCTCAGGAGAGAGAGGGGGAGTAGAGATGTCTGTGTGTTTAGAGAGACATGCCTGCAGTGTAGATGAGATCTGGTGTAAACCTGCCAAGAGTAGAGGGGTCATCAGATCTCAGAGAGAGAGAGGGAGATGTCTGTGTGTGTTACCTGGAAGCGGTAAGGAGAGTCATCAGATCTCAGCAGTAGAGAGGATAGAGAGTTAGGGAGATGTCTGTGTGTGTTACCTGGAAGCGGTAAGGAGAGTCATCAGATCTCAGCAGTAGAGAGGATAGAGAGTTAGGGAGATGTCTGTGTGTGTTACCTGGAAGCGGTAAGGTAGAGGATCAGATCTCAGCAGTAGAGAGGATAGAGAGTTAGGGAGATGTCTGCGTGTGTTACCTGGAAGCGGTAAGGAGAGTCATCAGATCTCAGCAGTAGAGAGGATAGAGAGTTAGGGAGATGTCTGTGTGTGTTACCTGGAAGCGGTAAGAGAGTCATCAGATCTCAGCAGTAGAGAGGATAGAGAGTTAGGGAGATGTCTGCGTGTGTTACCTGGAAGCGGTAAGGAGAGTCATCAGATCTCAGCAGTAGAGAGGATAGAGAGTTAGGGAGATGTCTGTGTGTGTTACCTGGAAGTGTAAGAGAGTCATCAGATCTCAGCAGTAGAGAGGATAGAGAGTTAGGGAGATGTCTGCGTGTGTTACCTGGAAGCGGAAAGGAGAGTCATCAGATCTCAGCAGTAGAGAGGATAGAGAGTTAGGGAGATGTCTGCGTGTGTTACCTGGAAGCGGTAAGGAGAGTCATCAGATCTCAGCAGTAGAGAGGATAGAGAGTTAGGGAGATGTCTGCGTGTGTTACCTGGAAGCGGTAAGGAGAGTCATCAGATCTCAGCAGTAGAGAGGATAGAGACTTAGGGAGATGTCTGCGTGTGTTACCTGGAAGCGGTAAGGAGAGTCATCAGATCTCAGCAGTAGAGAGGATAGAGAGTTAGGGAGATGTCTGCGTGTGTTACCTGCAAGCGGTAAGGAGAGTCATCAGATCTCAGCAGTAGAGAGGATAGAGAGTTAGGGAGATGTCTGCGTGTGTTACCTGGAAGCGGTAAGGAGAGTCATCAGATCTCAGCAGTAGAGAGGATAGAGAGTTAGGGAGATGTCTGCGTGTGTTACCTGGAAGCGGTAAGGAGAGTCATCAGATCTCAGCAGTAGAGAGGATAGAGAGTTAGGAGATGTCTGCGTGTGTTACCTGGAAGCGGTAAGGAGAGTCATCAGATCTCAGCAGTAGAGAGGATAGAGAGTTAGGGAGATGTCTGCGTGTGTTACCTGGAGAGGATAATGCCAAGTGTAGATGGATCTCAGTAAGGATAAAGTCACCTCAGATCTCAGATCAGCCAGTAGAGAGGATAGAGAGTTAGGGAGATGTCTGCGTGTGTTACCTGGAAGCGGTAAGGAGAGCCATCAGATCATCAGATCTCAGCAGTAGAGAGGATAGAGAGTTAGGGAGATGTCTGCGTGTGTTACCTGGAAGCGGTAAGGAGAGTCATCAGATCTCAGCAGTAGAGAGGATAGAGAGTTAGGGAGATGTCTGTGTGTGTTACCTGGAAGCGGTAAGGAGAGTCATCAGATCTCAGCAGTAGAGAGGATAGAGAGTTAGGGAGATGTCTGCGTGTGTTACCTGGAAGCGGTAAGGAGAGTCATCAGATCTCAGCAGTAGAGAGGATAGAGAGTTAGGGAGATGTCTGCGTGTGTTACCTGGAAGCGGTAGGAGAGTCATCAGATCTCAGCAGTAGAGAGGATAGAGAGTTAGGGAGATGTCTGCGTGTGTTACCTGGAAGCGGTAAGGAGAGTCATCAGATCTCAGCAGTAGAGAGGATAGAGAGTTAGGGAGATGTCTGTGTGTGTTACCTGGAAGCGGTAAGGAGAGTCATCAGATCTCAGCAGTAGAGAGGATAGAGAGTTAGGGAGATGTCTGTGTGTGTTACCTGGAGATGCGGTAAGGAGAGTCATCAGATCTCAGCAGTAGAGAGGATAGAGAGTTAGGGAGATGTCTGTGTGTGTTACCTGGAAGCGGTAAGGAGAGTCATCAGATCTCAGCAGTAGAGAGATAGAGAGTTAGGAGATGTCTGCGTGTGTTACCTGGAAAATGCGGTAAGGAGAGTCATCAGATCTCAGCAGTAGTGAGCGACGGCTCCCTCAGAGGATAGATGTACCCATACTGCACCAGGAGTCCTCCCAGGTGGCGAGCCTCTACACACACACATTCCCAACACATTGCAGCTTTGAGACATGGTATAAAACTAGACACAGTGACAGGAGGAATACATCCCCAGTGAATAAGGAACAACAAGACTTACCTTCCTCTGTTATGTTGTATTTCTGAATCAGCCATTCAATGACATCATTACCTAAAGAGAAAGAGACATGTGCCCCGTTTATACCCGGTTCTAACATGCATCCTTTGTCCTGATCTGGTCAGCATGCTGATTGTGCCCCCGTTTATACCCGGTTCTAACATGCATCCTTTGTCCTGATCTGGTCAGCATGCTGATTGTGCCCCGTTTATACCTGGTTCTAACATGCATCCTTTGTCCTGATCTGGTCAGCATGCTGATTGTGCCCCGTTTATACCTGGTTCTAACATGCATCCTTTGTCCTGATCTGGTCAGCATGCTGATTGTGCCCACGTTGCCAGATAGGTGTAGACCATTAAAAGAGGCATTGTGATTGTGATCAGATCTTCCTGACCCCCTCCGGAGGTATTCAGGGACCCGTTGTGTCTGGATAAATGCCAAGTGTAGATGGATCTGGATAAATGCCAAGTGTAGATGGATAAATGCCAAGTGTAGATGGATCTGGATAAATGCCAAGTGTAGATGGATCTGGATAAATGCCAAGTGTAGATGGATCTGGATAAATGCCAAGTGTAGATGGATCTGGATAAATGCCAAGTGTAGACGGGTCTGGATAAATGCCAAGTGTAGATGGGTCTGGATAAATGCCAAGTGTAGATGGATAAATGCCAAGTGTAGACGGATCTGGATAAATGCCAAGTGTAGACGGGTCTGGATAAATGCCAAGTGTAGATGGATCTGGATAAATGCCAAGTGTAGACTGGTCTGGATAAATGCCAAGTGTAGACGGGTCTGGATAAATGCCAAGTGTAGACTGGTCTGGATAAATGCCAAGTGTAGACTGGTCTGGATAAATGCCAAGTGTAGACTGGTCTGGATAAATGCCAAGTGTAGATGGATAAATGCCAAGTGTAGATGGATCTGGATAAATGCCAAGTGTAGACGGGTCTGGATAAATGCCAAGTGTAGACTGGTCTGGATAAATGCCAAGTGTAGATGGATAAATGCCAAGTGTAGATGGATCTGGATAAATGCCAAGTGTAGACTGGTCTGGATAAATGCCAAGTGTAGACTGGTCTGGATAAATGCCAAGTGTAGATGGATAAATGCCAAGTGTAGATGGATCTGGATAAATGCCAAGTGTAGACGGGTCTGGATAAATGCCAAGTGTAGATGGGTCTGGATAAATGCAATGCCTCTTTCAAACCTTTGGGGTCACTGACAGGTGGCATTAATATACACGACCTTTCAAACCTTTGGGGTCACTGACAGGTGGCATTAATATACACGACCTTTCAAACCTTTGGGGTTACTGACAGGTGGCGTTAATATACAAACCTTGACCAGGTGGCGTTTCAAAACCTTTGGGGTCACTGACAGGTGGCGTTAATATACACGACCTTTCAAACCTTTGGGGTCACTGACAGGTGGCGTTAATATACACAACCTTTCAAACCTTTGGGGTCACTGACAGGTGGCGTTAATATACACGACCTTTCAAACCTTTGGGGTCACTGACAGGTGGCAATTAATATACACGACCTTTCAAACCTTTGGGGTCACTGACAGGTGGCGTTAATATACACAACCTTTCAAACCTTTGGGGTCACTGACAGGTGGCGTTAATATACACGACCTTTCAAACCTTTGGGGTCACTGACAGGTGGCGTTAATATACACGACCTTTCAAACCTTTGGGGTCACTGACAGGTGGCAATTAATATACACGACCTTTCAAACCTTTGGGGTCACTGACAGGTGGCGTTAATATACACGACCTTTCAAACCTTTGGGGTCACTGACAGGTGGCGTTAATATACACGACCTTTCAAACCTTTGGGGTCACTGACAGGTGGCGTTAATATACACGACCTTTCAAACCTTTGGGGTCACTGACAGGTGGCATTAATATACACGACCTTTCAAACCTTTGGGGTCACTGACAGGTGGCGTTAATATACACGACCTTTCAAACCTTTGGGGTCACTGACAGGTGGCGTTAATATACACGACCTTTCAAACCTTTGGGGTCACTGACAGGTGGCGTTAATATACACGACCTTTCAAACCTTTGGGGTCACTGACAGGTGGCGTTAATATACACGACCTTTCAAACCTTTGGGGTCACTGACAGGTGGCGTTAATATACACGACCTTTGGGGTCAAACCTTTTCATTTCCATTGTAGCTGTAGTAATAACTAACTCTTTCATATCTATTGTACTGTAGTAACTAACTAACTCTCTCATTTCCATTGTAGCTGGTAACTAACTAACTCTCCTTTCAAACTATTGTAGCTCACTGTAACTAACTTAATCTCGACCTTTCCATTGTAGCTGTAGTAACTAACTAACTCTTTCAAATCTATTGTAGCTGTAGTAACTAACTAACTCTCTCATTTCCATTGTAGCTGTTTCAGTAACTGAACTAATATCTCATTTCAAACATTGTAGCTGTAGTAACTAACCTAACTCTCTGACATTTCCATTGTAGCTGTAGTAACTAACTAACCTCTCAAACCTATTGTCAGCTGTAGTAACTAACTAACTGACTCTCATATCTATTGTAGCTGTAGTAACTAACTAAACTTTCACTCATTTCCATTGTAGCTGTAGTAACTAACTAACTCTCTCATATCTATTGTATAGTAACTAACTAACTCTCTCAAATCTATTGTCACTGACAGTAACTAACTAACTCTCTCATTTCAATTGTAGCTGTAGTAACTAACTAACTCTCTCATTTCCATTGTAGCTGTAGTAACTAACTAACTCTCTCATTTCCATTGTAGCTGTAGTAACTAACTAACCTCTCTCATATCTATTGTAGCTGTAGTAACTAACTAACTCTCTCAAACCTTTGTCACTGTAGTAACTAACTAACTCTCTCATTTCCATTGTAGCTGTAGTAACTAACTAACTCTCTCATATCTATTGTACTGTAGTAACTAACTAACTCTCTCATATCTATTGTAGCTGTAGTAACTAACTAACTCTCTCATATCTATTGTAGCTGTAGTAACTAACTAACTCTCTCATATCTATTGTAGCTGTAGTAACTAACTAACTCTCTCATATCTATTGTAGCTGTAGTAACTAACTAACTCTCTCATATCTATTGTAGCTGTAGTAACTAACTAACTCTCTCATTTCCATTGTAGCTGTAGTAACTAACTAACTCTCTCATTTCCATTGTAGCTGTAGTAACTAACTAACTCTCTCATTTCCATTGTAGCTGTAGTAACTAACTAACTCTCTCATTTCTATTGTAGCTGTAGTAACTAACTAACTCTCTCATTTCTATTGTAGCTGTAGTAACTAACTAACTCTCTCATATCCATTGTAGCTGTAGTAACTAACTAACTCTCTCATATCCATTGTAGCTGTAGTAACTAACTAACTCTCTCATTTCCATTGTAGCTGTAGTAACTAACTAACTCTCTCATTTCTATTGTAGCTGTAGTAACTAACTAACTCTCTCATTTCTATTGTAGCTGGAAACGGCATTTTTTTAAATAGAATATCTACATAGGCGTACAGAGGCCCGTTATCAGCAACCATCACTCCTGTGTTCCAATGGAATATCTACATAGGAGTACAGAGGCCCATTATCAGCAACCATCACTCCTGTGTTCCAATGGAATATCTACATAGGAGTACAGAGACCCGTTATCAGCAACCATCACTCCTGTGTTCCAATGGAATATCTACATAGGCGTACAGAGGCCCATTATCAGCAACCATCACTCCTGTGTTCCAATGGAATATCTACATAGGAGTACAGAGGCCCATTATCAGCAACCATCACTCCTGTGTTCCAATGGAATATCTACATAGGATTTCAGAGACCCATTATCAGCAACCATCACTCCTGTGTTCCAATGGAATATCTACATAGGCGTACAGAGGCCCATTATCAGCAACCATCACTCCTGTGTTCCAATGGAATATCTACATAGGCGTACAGAGGCCCGTTATCAGCAACCATCACTCCTGTGTTCCAATGGAATATCTACATAGGCGTACAGAGGCCCATTATCAGCAACCATCACTCCTGTGTTCCAATGGAATATCTACATAGGAGTACAGAGGCCCATTATCAGCAACCATCACTCCTGTGTTCCAATGGAATATCTACATAGGCGTACAGAGGCCCATTATCAGCAACCATCACTCCTGTGTTCCAATGGAATATCTACATAGGCGTACAGAGGCCCGTTATCAGCAACCATCACTCCTGTGTTCCAATGGAATATCTACATAGGAGTACAGAGGCCCATTATCAGCAACCATCACTCCTGTGTTCCAATGGCACGTTGTGTTAGCTAATCCAAGTCTATCATTTTGAAAAGGAAACCCTGTTGTTAGAACAGCTGAAAACTGTTGTTCTAATTAAAGAAGCAATAAAACTGTCTTTCTTTAGACTAGTTGAGTATCTGGAGCATCAAACAGACCCCACAAGCCCCAGGACCAATATTACCTCTAAGCTGCATGCCTGAGCAGGCTCGCAGCTCCCCAGGACCAATATTACCTCTAAGCTGCATGCTGAGCAGCTCGCAGCTCCCCAGGACCAATATTATCTCTAAACTGCATGCTGAGCAGCTCGCAGCTCCCCAGGACCAATATTACCTCTAAGCTGCATGCTGAGCAGGCTCGCAGCTCCCCAGGACCAATATTACCTCTAAGCTGCATGCTGAGCAGGCTCGCAGCTCCCCAGGACCAATATTACCTCTAAGCTGCATGCCTGAGCAGGCTCGCAGCTCCCCAGGACCAATATTACCTCTAAGCTGCATGCCTGAGCAGGCTCGCAGCTCCCCAGGACCAATATTACCTCTAAGCTGCATGCCTGAGCAGGCTCGCAGCTCCCCAGGACCAATATTACCTCTAAGCTGCATGCCTGAGCAGGCTCGCAGCTCCCCAGGACCAATATTACCTCTAAGCTGCATGCCTGAGCAGGCTCGCAGCTCCCCAGGACCAATATTACCTCTAAGCTGCATGCCTGAGCAGGCTCGCAGCTCCCCAGGACCAATATTACCTCTAAGCTGCATGCCTGAGCAGGCTCGCAGCTCCCCAGGACTGCCGTGCAAAAGAAATATCAGCACAGAGAAGCACGAGATTGAAATTCACTCAACTTTCTACTTTCCCCCTTAGTTAAAACTATCAATGTTTCCCTTTACTGTGGGAATTGTGATAGGTTCAACAATGCAACAATGTAATAGGTTTCAATGCAACATACTGAAACAAAACAAACTATGCATGAGATTTTGTTGAAGGCAGAACGCATCGGAGTAGGATTCTATTGCACTGACATGCACTACTCAGCATGAGTGGTCGTGAGTAGATGCACTGGACTGTGTTCACAGCATGAGCGGTCGTGAGTAGATGAACTGGACTGTGTATACAGCATGAGTGGTCGTGAGTAGATGCACTGGACTGTGTTTACAGCATGAGGAGTCGTGAGTAGATGAACTGGACTGTGTATACAGCATGAGTGAGTAGATGCACTGGACTGTGTATACAGCATGAGTGAGTAGATGAACTGGACTGTGTATACAGCATGACTGAGTAGATGCACTGGACTGTGTTCACAGCATGAGTGGTCGTGAGTAGATGAACTGGACTGTGTTTACAGCATGAGTGAGTAGATGAACTGGACTGTGTATACAGCATGAGTGGTCGTGAGTAGATGCACTGGACTGTGTTTACAGCATGAGCGGTCGTGAGTAGATTAACTGGACTGTGTTTACAGCATGAGTAGGTAGATGCACTGGACTGTGTTTACAGCATGAGTGGTCGTGAGTAGATGAACTGGACTGTGTTTACAACATGAGTGGTCGTGAGTAGATGAACTGGACTGTGTTTACAGCATGAGTGGTCGTGAGTAGAGGAACTGGACTGTGTTCACAGCATGAGCGGTCGTGAGTAGATGCACTGGACTGTGTTTACAGCATGAGTGGTCGTGAGTAGATGAACTGGACTGTGTTTACAGCATGAGTGAGTAGATGAACTGGACTGTGTTCACAGCATGAGTGGTCGTGAGTAGATGAACTGGACTGTGTTTACAGCATGAGTGGTCGTGAGTAGATGAACTGGACTGTGTTTACAGCATGAGCGGTCGTGAGTAGATGAACTGGACTGTGATTACAGCATGAGCGGTCGTGAGTAGATGAACTGGACTGTGTTCACAGCATGAGTGGTCGTGAGTAGATGCACTGGACTGTGTTCACAGCATGAGTGAGTAGATGCACTGGACTGTGTATACAGCATGAGTGGTCGTGAGTAGATGAACTGGACTGTGTATACAGCATGAGTGGTCGTGAGTAGATGCACTGGACTGTGTTTACAGCATGAGTGAGTAGATGCACTGGACTGTGTTCACAGCATGAGTGGTCGTGAGTAGATGAACTGGATTGTGTATACAGCATGAGCGGTCGTGAGTAGATGAACTGGACTGTGTATACAGCATGAGTGAGTAGATGCACTGGACTGTGTTCACAGCATGAGTGGTCGTGAGTAGATGCACTGGACTGTGTTCACAGCATGAGCGGTCGTGACTAGATGCACTGGACTGTGTATACAGCATGAGTGGTCGTGAGTAGATGCACTGGACTGTGTATACAGCATGAGCGGTCGTGAGTAGATGAACTGGACTGTGTTTACAGCATGAGTGGTCGTGAGTAGATGAACTGGACTGTGTTCACAGCATGAGTGAGTAGATGCACTGGACTGTGTTCACAGCATGAGTGGTCGTGAGTATATGAACTGGACTGTGTTCACAGCATGAGTGAGTAGATGCACTGGACTGTGTTCACAGCATGAGCGGTCGTGAGTAGATGAACTGGACTGTGTATACAGCATGAGCGGTCGTGAGTAGATGAACTGGACTGTGTTCACAGCATGAGTGGTCGTGAGTAGATGCACTGGACTGTGTATACAGCATGAGCGGTCGTGAGTAGATGAACTGGACTGTGTTTACAGCATGAGCAGTCGTGAGTAGATGAACTGGACTGTGTATACAGCATGAGTGGTCGTGAGTCGATGCACTGGACTGTGTTCACAGCATGAGCGGTCGTGAGTAGATGAACTGGACTGTGTATACAGCATGAGCGGTCGTGAGTAGATGAACTGGACTGTGTTCACAGCATGAGTGGTCGTGAGTAGATGCACTGGACTGTGTATACAGCATGAGCGGTCGTGAGTAGATGAACTGGACTGTGTTCACAGCATGAGTGGTCGTGAGTAGATGAACTGGACTGTGTTTACAGCATGAGTGGTCGTGACTAGATGCACTGGACTGTGTATACAGCATGAGCGGTCGTGAGTAGATGCACTGGACTGTGTTCACAGCATGAGTGGTCGTGAGTAGATGAACTGGATTGTGTATACAGCATGAGCGGTCGTGAGTAGATGAACTGGACTGTGTTCACAGCATGAGTGGTCGTGAGTAGATGCACTGGACTGTGTTCACAGCATGAGCGGTCGTGACTAGATGCACTGGACTGTGTATACAGCATGAGTGGTCGTGAGTAGATGCACTGGACTGTGTATACAGCATGGGCGGTCGTGAGTAGATGAACTGGACTGTGTTTACAGCATGAGTGGTCGTGAGTAGATGAACTGGACTGTGTTCACAGCATAAGTGAGTAGATGCACTGGACTGTGTTCAGATCATGAGTGGTCGTGAGTAGATGAACTGGACTGTGTTCACAGCATGAGTGAGTAGATGCACTGGACTGTGTTCACAGCATGAGCGGTCGTGAGTAGATGAACTGGACTGTGTATACAGCATGAGCGGTCGTGAGTAGATGAACTGGACTGTGTTCACAGCATGAGTGGTCGTGAGTAGATGCACTGGACTGTGTATACAGCATGAGCGGTCGTGAGTAGATGAACTGGACTGTGTTTACAGCATGAGCGGTCGTGAGTAGATGAACTGGACTGTGTATACAGCATGAGTGGTCGTGAGTCGATGCACTGGACTGTGTTCACAGCATGAGTGGTCGTGAGTAGATGAACTGGACTGTGTTCACAGCATGAGCGGTCGTGAGTAGATGAACTGGACTGTGTTTACAGCATGAGTGGTCGTGACTAGATGCACTGGACTGTGTATACAGCATGAGCGGTCGTGAGTAGATGCACTGGACTGTGTATACAGCATGAGCGGTCGTGAGTAGATGCACTTGTTTTGAGATCAAAGCGAGAGCTGCATGTAGCCACGTGTGTACATTGTTCATATCCTGAACTAGTTGGTGAGTTATTTATCAGCCCAGTTATAGATCATTAGTAGTCAGCAATGGGGGAGTGATTGCTTCCTACAGGAGCACAAAACATTTACATTTCTAGACCTCTTAGTGAGTCAGGTGAAGAGCTTGTTTATGTCTTAAAGGGGCAGTGTTGTATTTTGTGACATGCTTCAATAAGCTAAGTAGCCAATAGGCAGAGGGTAGTATAATGTGTCTGATTCTCCGTAATAATGGTATGAGAATAATAATGCATTTTTAATTTGTAAAGTGGTTTCTTGCTTCTAAAAACATTTTCAGTCCTCTCCTTGTCTGAAGGACAAGTGGATAAACAGGTATAATGGAGATGAGGACCTAGAGGTCATGGTGGGTGGAATAACAGTGATGAGGTCCTAGAGGTCATGGTGGGTGGTATAACAGTGATGAGGACCTAGAGGTCATGGTGGGGTGGTATAACAGTGATGAGGACCTAGAGGTCATGGTGGGGTGGTATAACAGTGATGAGGACCTAGAGGTCATGGTGGGGTGGTATAACAGTGATGAGGACCTAGAGGTCATTGTGTCTGGTATAACAGTGATGAGGTCCTAGAGGTCATGGTGGGTGGTATAACGGTGATGAGGACCTAGAGGTCATGGTGGGGTGGTATAACAGTGATGAGGACCTAGAGGTCATGGTGGGTGGTATAACAGTGATGAGGACCTAGAGGTCATGGTGGGTGGTATAACAGTGATGAGGACCTAGAGGTCATGGTGGGTGGTATAACAGTGATGAGGACCTAGAGGTCATGGTGGGTGGTATAACAGTGATGAGGACCTAGAGGTCATGGTGGGGTGGTATAACAGTGATGAGGACCTAGAGGTCATGGTGGGTGGTATAACGGTGATGAGGACCTAGAGGTCATGGTGGGGTGGTATAACGGTGATGAGGTCCTAGAGGTCATGGTGGGGTGGTATAACAGTGATGAGGACCTAGAGGTCATGGTGGGGTGGTATAACAGTGATGAGGACCTAGAGGTCATGGTGGGGTGGTATAACAGTGATGAGGACCTAGAGGTCATGGTGGGTGGTATAACAGTGATGAGGACCTAGAGGTCATGGTGTTGCAACCTTGGTAACCTACCGGTCATGGTATGTGGTATAACGGTGATGAGGTCCTAGAGGTCATGGTGGGGTGGTATAACAGTGATGAGGTCCTAGAGGTCATGGTGGGGTGGTATAACAGTGATGAGGACCTAGAGGTCATGGCATGTGGTATAACGGTGATGAGGTCCTAGAGGTCATGGTGTTGCAACCTTGGTAACCTACCGGTCATGGCATGTGGTATAACGGTGATGAGGTTCTAGAGGTCATGGTGGGGTGGTATAACGGTGATGAGGTCCTAGAGGTCATGGTGTTGCAACCTTGGTAACCTACCGGTCATGGCATGTGGTATAACGGTGATGAGGTCCTAGAGGTCATGGTGGGGTGGTATAACAGTGATGAGGTCCTAGAGGTTATGGTATTGCAACCTTGGTAACCTACCGGTCATGGCGTGTGGTATAACGGTGATGAGGAGTCTCTGGTTTCTCATCTTCATCCCCATGTCAGGATCTTGCATTGCTACGATCACTCTCTCCATCTACACACACACACACACACACACACACACACACACACACACACACACACACACACACACACACACACATAGGGGTTAGGGAGACACACACACCTCGTGACCTCTATTATTCCATTATTAGTCTGTTAGTTTAGAGACTACAGTTTAGTGAAGTTACGGATTAGGGAGTAGGGTGTAGGGGATAGGGAGTAGGGGATAGGGAGTAGGGTTTAGGGATAGGGATTAGGGGTTAGGGTTTAGGGGTTAGGGAGTGGGGGTTATGGAGTAGGGGTTAGGGTTTAGGGATTGGATTTAGGGGATAGGGTTAGGGAGTAGGGGTTAGGGTTATTGAGTAGGGGTTAGGGTGTAGGGAGTAGGGTTAGTAGGAGTTAGGGTTTACACCCCTGTCCCGAAGCTAGCACCACTTAGCCGCGAGCCAGGCGCATCTCCTAGTTAGCAAACGAAATTACTACAACTACAATACCTCTTCCGCCAATACCTCTACAATACCTCTACAATACCTCTTCAATACCTCTTCAATAACTCTACAATACCTCTTCAATACTTCTTCAATACCTCTTCAATACCTCTACAATACCTCTTCAATACCTCTACAATACCTCTACAATACCTCTTCAATACCTCTACAATACCTCTTCAATACCTCTACAATACCTCTACAATACCTCTACAATACCTCTTCAATACCTCTACAATACCTCTTCAATACCTCTTCAATACCTCTACAATACCTCTACAATACCTCTACAATACCTCTACAATACCTCTTCAATACCTCTTCAATACCTCTACAATACCTCTTCAATACCTCTACAATACCTCTTCAATACCTCTACAATACCTCTACAATACCTCTACAATACCTCTTCAATACCTCTTCAATACCTCTACAATACCTCTACAATACCTCTACAATACCTCTTCAATACCTCTTCAATACCTCTTCAATACCTCTACAATACCCTTTGTCGACACCGTACCACCACGACTGGTCCGCCGACGTAACTCCATCCGCTGTGCCCTCAACCGGCCGTCGGAGCAGACGCTTCTACTAGCCCCGGCCTGCTACCTTTAAACGGCGTGTCTCCCGGTTGCTAGCGTAGTAACGACTACCCCGGCTTCCCTGTTTCATCTATTGCTGTTCACCGGATGTTCACTTGGCTACATAGCTGATGCCTGATGGACTGTTCATTCATCCCGGTACTCCATTTAGTTTATTTCGTTTATTTTCTTAGTTTATCTGTCGGCCACTTTGTTTACCTTTGTTTATCTGTCGGCCTCAGCCACGAACTCAGGCCCTGTGTGTAGTTAACCGACACTCTCTGCCCATTCATCACCATTTTACCTGTTGTTGTTGTCTTAGATGATTAGCTGTTGTTGTCTTAGCTAGCTCTCCCAATCTACACATGTGAAGCATCGCTTTATGTCTCTCTCAAATGTCAATATGCCATAGCTACTGTTGTTTAGGATAGTTGTCATTGTTTTAGTTCACTGTTCACAGCCCCTAGTCCCACTCAACATGCCTCGGATACCTCTTTTGTCCCACCTCCCACACATGCGGTGACCTCACCCAGCATAACTAGTGCGTCCAAAGATGCAACCTCTCTTTTATCATCACTCAATGCCTAGGTTTACCTCCACTGTACCCGCACCCCACCATACCCCTGTCTGCACATTATGCCCTGAATCTATTCTACCACGCCCAGAAATCTGCTCCTTTTATTCTCTGTCCCCAACGCACTAGACGACCAGTTTTGATAGCCTTTAGCCGTACCCTCATCCTGCTCCTCCTCTGTTCCTCGGGTGATGTGAGGGTTAATCCCGGCCCTGTGTGTCCCCAGGCACTCTCATTTGTTGACTTCTGTAACTGAAAAAGCGTTGGTTTCTTGCATGTTAACATCAGAAGCCTCCTCCCTAAGTTTGTTTTACCCACTGCTTTAGCACACTCCGCCAACCCTCATGTTCTTGCAGTGTTCGAATCCTGGCTTAGGAAGGCCACCAAAGAGTTCTGAGATTTCCATCCCCAACTACAACATTTTCCGTCAAGATAGAACTGCCAAAGGAGGGGGAGTTGCAATCTACTACAGAGATAGCCTACAAGGTTCTGTCATACTTTCCAGGTCTATGCCCAGACAGTTCTAGCTTCTAATTTAAAAAATGAATCTCTCCAGAAATAAGTCTGTCACTGTTGACACCTGTAATAGACCCCCCTCAGCTCCCAGCTGTGCCCTGGACACCATATGTGAATTGATTGCACCCCATCTATCTTCAGAGTTTGTTCTGTTAGGTGACCTAAACTGGGATATGCTTAACGCCCCGGCAGTCCTAAAATCTAAGATAGATGCCCTCAATCTCACAGAAATTATCAACGAACCCACCAGGTACAACTCTAAATCCTTAAACATGGGCACCCACATAGATATTATCCTGACCAACTAGCCCTCCAAATACACATCTGCTGTTTTCAATCAGGATTTCAGATAAATAAGCATGCCCCATTCAAAAAATGTAGAACTAAGAACAGATATAGCCAGACCTGACTGCCCTTGACCAACACAAAAACATCCTGTGGCGGACTGCAATAGCATCGAATAGTCCCTGAGATGTGTAACTTTTCAGGGAAGTCAGGAACCAATACACGCAGTCAGTCAGGAACGCAAAGGCAAGACATTTCTGATAGAAATTTGCATCCTGTAGCTCTAACTCCAAAAAGTTTTGGGACACTGTAAAGTCCATGGAGAATAAGAGCACCTCCTCCCAGCTGCCCACTGCACTGAGGCTAGGAAACACTGTCACCACCGATATATCCACCATAATCGAGCATTTCAATAAACATTTCTCTACGGTTGCCCATGCTTTCCTCCTGGCTACCCAAACCCCGGCCAACAGCTCCGCACCCCCCCGCAGCTACTTGCCCAAGCTTCCCCAGCTTCTCCTTCACTCAAATACAACCACTATCATCTGAGATCTCAAAAGATTGGAAAGCTGCCACGGTTATCCCTCTCTTAAGACACTCTAGACCCAAACTATTATAGATCTATATCCATCCTGCCCTGCCTCTAGACCCAAACTGTTACAGACCTATATCCATCCTGCCCTGCCTCTAGACCCAAACTGTTACAGACCTATATCCATCCTACTCTGCCTCTAGACCCAAACTATTATAGACCTATATCCATCCTGCCTTTCTAAAGTCTTAGGGACAAGGTTTAGGGGTTAGGGAGTGGGGGTTAGGGTTTAGGGAGTAGGGGTTAGGGTTTAGGGAGTAGGGGTTAGGGGCAGGGTTTAGGGGATGGGGTTAGGGTTAGGGTTAGGGTTTAGGGTGTAGGGGTTAGGGGCAGTGTTCAGGGTTAGTAGTAAGGTTTAGGGGTTATGGTGTAGGAGTAGGGTTTAGTGTAGTTACGGTACCTTTCTGAGGCAATACATCTGCTCCCTCTGAGCTCCTCCTTTTGTCAGCGTGTTGATGGTCATCTTCTCTCTCTCCGTCTCTCTCCCTCTTCCTCTATCTCTCTATCCCCTCTCTATATATCTCTCTTTCTCTCTTTAGCTCTCTCTCTCTCTCTTTATATATCTCTGTCTCTCTCCGTCTCTCTCTCTCCGTCTCTCTATATATATCTCTCTCTATCCCTCACTCTCTATATCTCTTTTTCTCTCTTTAGCTCTCTCCTTCTCTATCTCTCTTTCAGTAGAAGTGCTGTCTAGATGTCTCTGTCTCTTTTCAGAAATCGGAGGTAGCAGGCAGCAGCAGGACAGTAAAGTGCAGAAATGAACCGAGCTGCACAAGAGCATCCAGCACCCTCCCTCCCTCTCTTTCTCCATCCACCTTTTATCTCTCTCACTCCATCCCCTCCCCTCCCCCCCCTTCTCTCTCTCTCTCTCTCTCTCTCTCTCCATCCCCTCCCCTCCTCCCCTCTCTCTCTCTCTCTCTCTTTCTCTCACTCCATCCCCTCCCCCTTCTATCTCTCTCTTTCCATCCACCCTCTCACTCTCTCATCCCCTCCCCCCTCTATCTCTCTCTTTCCATCCACCCTCTCACTCTCTCATCCCCTCCCCTCCTCCCCTCTCTCTCTCTCTCTCTCTCTCTTTCTCTCACTCCATCCCCTCCCCCTTCTATCTCTCTCTTTCCATCCACCCTCTCACTCTCTCATCCCCTCCCCCTCCTCCCTCTCTCTCTCTCTCTCTCTCTCTTTCTCTCACTCCATCCCCTCCCCTTCTATCTCTCTCTTTTATCCACCCTCTCACTCTCTCATCCCCTCCCCCTTCTATCTCTCTCTTTCCATCCACCCTCTCACTCTCTCATCCCCTCCCCCTTCTATCTCTCAGACTGGTGATGCTGCCATTCTGCGGATTAATGAGGATTATATTATATTACATATTTATTCATTCATTTATTCATCACCGTGGAAACATTTATGAAATGGGAATGTTAAAAGACATCATCATAAGTAGTAATACTTTATTACTATATGAATATATTTAGTAGGTATATTTATGTTAGTAATACTTTATTAAAATATTTAGTAGGTATATTTATGTTAGTAATACTTTATTAATATATTTAGTGGGTATGTATTTATGTTAGTAATACTTTATTAATATATTTAGTAGGTATATTTATGTTAGTAATACTTTATTAAAATATTTAGTAGGTATATCTATTTTAGTAATACTTTCTTAATATATTTAGAAGATACATTTATGTTAGGAAAACTTTTATTATTATATGAATATATTTACTAGATATATTTATGTTAGTAATACTTTGTTAATATATTTAGTTGGTATATTTATGTTAGTAATACTTTATTAATATATTTAGTATATACATTTATGTTAGGAATACTTTATTAATGTATTTAGTTGGTATATTTATGTTAGTAATACTTTATTAATATATTTAGTATATACATTTATGTTAGTAATACTTTATTAATATATTTAGTATATACATTTATGTTAGTAATACTTTATTAATATATTTACTAGATATATTTATGTTAGTAATACTTTGTTAATATATTTAGTGGGGGTGTATTTATGTTAGTAATACTTTATTAATATATTTAGTGGGGGTGTATTTATGTTAGTAATACTTTATTAATATATGAATATATTTACTAGATATATTTCTGTTAGTAATACTTTATTAATACATTTAGTGGGGGTGTATTTATGTTAGGAATACTTTATTAATATATTTAGTAGGTATATTTCTGTTAGTAATACTTTATTAATACATTTAGTGGGGGTGTATTTATGTTAGGAATACTTTATTGATACATTTAGTAGGTATATTTCTGTTAGGAATACTTTATTAATATATGAATATATTTACTAGATATATTTCTGTTAGTAATACTTTATTAATACATTTAGTGGGGGTGTATTTATGTTAGGAATACTTTATTAATATATTTAGTAGGTATATTTCTGTTAGTAATACTTTATTAATACATTTAGTGGGGGTGTATTTATGTTAGTAATACTTTATTAATACATTTAGTGGGGGTGTATTTATGTTAGTAATACTTTATTAATATATTTAATAGATACATTTATGTTAGGAATACTTTATTAATATATTTAGTTGGTATATTTATGTTAGTAATACTTTATTAATATATTTAGTATATACATTTATGTTAGTAATACTTTATTAATATATTTAGTAGATATATTTATGTTATGAATACTTTATTAATATATTTACTAGATATATTTATGTTAGTAATACTTTATTAATATATTTAGTAGATACATTTATGTTATGAATACTTTATTAATATATTTAGTAGATACATTTATGTTAGTAATACTTTATTAATACATTTAGTGGGGGTGTATTTATGTTAGGAATACTTTATTGATACATTTAGTAGATATATTTATGTTAGTAATACTTTATTAATATATTTAGTAGATATATTTATGTTAGTAATACTTTATTAATATATTCAGTAGGTACATTTATGTTAGAAATACTTGTAATATATTTAGTAGATATATTTATGTTAGGAATACTTTATTAATACATTTAGTATTTTCTAAGGCTCATCATCCAGGCAGCAGTGTTAGGGTAACCTAGGCAGCAGCCTTACCACACCACAGAGTAGTTGCAAACAAGAAAGTAGTCCCAGGGCGCTAGGAGAGAGAGAAAGTAGTCCCAGGGCGCTAGGAGAGAGAGAAAGTAATCCCCGAGCTGCCGCCTCGACCCCATGTGTTCTTCCACTGATACTTCTAACCCTGTTCCTAGGATACAAGTTCCACTGCTGTCAGACCTAAGAAACTAGTTTCATACACATCAGGTGCATCTATATGGGCTCCCAAGTGGCACAGTGGTCTAAGGCACTGCACCTCAGTGCAAGAGGTGTCACTACAGTCCCTGGTTCAAATCCAGGCTGTATCACATCCGTTTTGATTGGGAGTCCCATAGGGCGGTGCACAATTGGCCCCAGCGTTGCTGGGGTAGGCCGTCATTGTAAATAAGAATTTTTCTTACCTGACTTGCCTAGTTAAAACATATATTTTAAACTTTTTTTTAAAGACATGCAACTACTATATATTATATAATCATCTTTAGTCATACATGCTGAATCTATTAGCAGAATTACTGTCTTAGGTTAGCTATGAAATCACTAGCTTTGAAAGCGACTGTTTTTCTGGAAGCTGTGCTGTGCCATTTCCCCCTACATTTTCCCCCCACGTGAGTTCTAGCCAATGAGCTTCAGCCCCTCGCCATTTGAGTGTGTCACGCCTTGGTCAATATGTTTTGTGTTTTCGTTATATATTTTGGTCAGGCCAGGGTGTGACATGGTTTTTATGTGTTGGGTTTCGTATTGGGGTTTTATTAGCATTGGGATTGTGTATGATTAGGGGTGTGTCTAGTTAGGCTTGGCTGCCTGAGGCGGTTCTCAATTGGAGTCAGGTGATTCTCGTTGTCTCGGATTGGGAACCGTATTTAGGTAGCCTGAGTTCACTTTGTAATTCGTGGGTGATTGTTCCTGTCTCTGTGTAGTTCACCAGATAGGCTGTAATTAGTTTTCACGTTCCGTTTGTTGTTTTGTATTCACAGTTATTTCATGTATCGTTCCGTTTTCTTTCATTAAAGTAACATGAGTAACCACCACGCTGCATTTCGGTCCGACTCTCTTTCTACAGACGAAGAACGCCGTTACAAATCACTAGCTTGAAAGCGACTGTTTTTCTGGAAGCTGTGCTGTGCCATTTCCCCCTACATTTTCCCCCACGTGGGCCAGCACCCTGCACATATGTGAGTTCTAGCTCAATTTTCATTTGCAAACCAGCTTTGGGCTCGGAGCGAGACCAATGAAGTCGCACTACTTTAAATTTTCAGAAACTACTGGTAAGTATAGAAAAGTACCGGAGAATCTCTTTAACATTAAAGGGTCTTCTTCTTGTCTTATTTCCTTATTCCTCTCCTTGTTACATTTACATTTGAGTAATTTAGCAGACACTCTTATCCAAAGCGACTTACAGGTTAATGCATTCATCTTAAGACCTTTTTTATTTAACCCTTATTTTACCAGGTAAGTTGAGTGAGAACACATTCTCATTTACAGCAATGACCTGGGGAATAGTTACAGGGGAGAGGAGGGGGGATGAATGAGCCAATTGGAAGCCTGAAGGTAGCTAGGGTGGGACAACCACATATAAGAGTCATAGTAAGTCCATTTTTCTTCAATAAATAACTATCAGCAAAGTCAGAGCTGGTAAGGAGGAAGAAAGTCAAGTGCAAGTGTTAATTCACGAAATACATATTATCCTTCATTGTTATGATATATTTTGGGGGTATTAGTTCACGAAAGGCATATTATTGTTATTATATATTTTGGGGGTGTTAGTCCACGAAAGGCATATTATTGTTATTATATATTTTGGGGGTGTTAGTCCACGAAAGGCATATTATTGTTATTGTTATTATATATTTTGGGGGTGTTAGTCCACGAAAGGCATATTATTGTTATTGTTATTATATATTTTGGGGGTGTTAGTCCATGAAATACATATTATTGTTATTATATATTTTGGGGGTGTTAGTCCACAAAAGGCATATTATTGTTATGATATATTTTGGGGGTGTTAGTTCACAAAAGGCATATTATTGTTATGATATATTTTGGGGGTGTTAGTTCACAAAAGGCATATTATTGTTATGATATATTTTGGGGGTGTTAGTCCATGAAATACATATTATTGTTATTATATATTTTGGGGGTGTTAGTCCACAAAAGGCATATTATTGTTATGATATATTTTGGGGGTGTTAGTTCACAAAAGGCATATTATTGTTATGATATATTTTGGGGGTGTTAGTCCACAAAAGGCATGTTATTGTTATTATATATTTTGGGGGTGTTAGTCCACGAAAGGCATATTATTGTTATGATATATTTTGGGGGTGTTAGTTCATGAAAGGCATATTATTGTTATGATATATTTTGGGGGTGTTAGTCCACGAAAGGCATATTATTGTTATTATATATTTTGGGGGTGTTAGTCCACAAAAGGCATATTATTGTTATTATATATTTTGGGGGTGTTAGTCCACAAAAGGCATATTATTGTTATTATATATTTTGGGGGTGTTAGTCCACAAAAGGCATATTATTGTTATTATATATTTTGGGGGTGTTAGTCCACAAAAGGCATATTATTGTTATTATATATTTTGGGGGTGTTAGTCCACAAAAGGCATATTATTGTTATTATATATTTTGGGGGTGTTAGTCCACAAAAGGCATATTATTGTTATGATATATTTTGGGGGTGTTAGTCCACAAAAGGCATATTATTGTTATTATATATTTTGGGGGTGTTAGTCCACGAAAGGCATATTATTGTTATTATATATTTTGGGGGTGTTAGTCCACAAAAGGCATATTATTGTTATTATATATTTTGGGGGTGTTAGTCCATGAAAGGCATATTATTGTTATTATATATTTTGGGGGTGTTAGTCCATGAAAGGCATATTATTGTTATTATATATTTTGGGGGTGTTAGTCCACGAAAGGCATGTTATTGTTATTATATATTTTGGGGGTGTTAGTCCACGAAAGGCATATTATTGTTATTATATATTTTGGGGGTGTTAGTCCACGAAATACATATTATTGTTATTATATATTTTGGGGGTGTTAGTCCACGAAATACATATTATTGTTATTATATATTTTGGGGGTGTTAGTCCACGAAAGGCATATTATTGTTATTATATATTTTGGGGGTGTTAGTCCACGAAAGGCATATTATTGTTATGATATATTTTGGGGGTGTTAGTTCATGAAAGGCATATTATTGTTATGATATATTTTGGGGGTGTTAGTCCACGAAAGGCATATTATTGTTATGATATATTTTGGGGGTGTTAGTTCACGAAAGGCATATTATTGTTATGATATATTTTGGGGGTGTTAGTTCACAAAAGGCATATTATTGTTATTGTTATTATATATTTTGGGGGTGTTAGTCCACGAAAGGCATATTATTGTTATTATATATTTTGGGGGTGTTAGTCCAGGGGGACATATGCTGTTATTATCATATTTTGGGGGTGGGAGTCCTAGAGACCATATTATGGTTATTATATATTTTGCTGTTAGTCCTAGGCATATTATTGTAATATATTTTGGGGGGTTAGTCCAGAAAGGGCATATTATTGTTATGATATATTTTGGGGTGTTAGTTCATGAAAGGCATATTATTGTTAGGGATATATTTTGGGGTGTTAGTCCAGAGACCATATTATTGTTATGATATATTTTGGGGGTGTTAGTTCAGGAAAGGGGTATTATTGTTATGAGATATTTTGGGGGTGTTAGTTCACAAAAGGCATATTATTGTTATTGTTATTATATATTTTGGGGGTGTTAGTCCACGAAAGGCATATTATTGTTATTATTAATTTGTTTAAACATTGGGGGACTGGGACTCTGCTGTTAGATTCAGGTTAAAGATATTCTTTGGGAGGGCCTAGAGATCAGGAAGGTGGGCAGGGACTCTGCTGTCCTAGATTCAGGTAAAGGGGTGGGAGGGCCTAGAGACTAGAGGTGGGCAGGGACTCTGCTGTCCTAGCTTCAGGTAAAGGGGTGGGAGGGCCTAGAGACTAGAGGTGGGCAGGGACTCTGCTGTCCTAGCTTCAGGTAAAGGGATGGGAGGGCCTAGAGATCAGAGGTGGGCAGGGACTCTGCTGTCCTAGATTCAGGTAAAGGGGTGGGAGGGCCTAGAGATCAGAGGTGGGCAGGGACTCTGCTGTCCTAGCTTCAGGTAAAGGGGTGGGAGGGCCTAGAGATCAGAGGTGGGCAGGGACTCTGCTGTCCTGATTCAGGTAAAGGGGTGGGAGGCCTAGAGATCAGAGGTGGGCAGGGACTCTGCTGTCCTAGATTCAGGTAAAGGGGTGGGAGGGCCTAGAGACTAGAGGTGGGCAGGGACTCTGCTGTCCTAGCTTCAGGTAAAGGGGTGGGAGGGCCTAGAGACCAGAGGTGGGCAGGGACTCTGCTGTCCTAGCTTCAGGGAAAGGGGTGGGAGGGCCTAGAGATCAGAGGTGGGCAGGGACTCTGCTGTCCTAGATTCAGGTAAAGGGGTGGGAGGGCCTAGAGACCAGAGGTGGGCAGGGACTCTGCTGTCCTAGATTCAGGTAAAGGGGTGGGAGGGCCTAGAGACTCAGAGGTGGGCAGGGACTCTGCTGTCCTAGCTTCAGGGAAAGGGGTGGGAGGGCCTAGAGATCAGAGGTGGGCAGGGACTCTGCTGTCCTAGCTTCAGGGAAAGGGGTGGGAGGGCCTAGAGACTAGAGGTGGGCAGGGACTCTGCTGTCCTAGCTTCAGGGAAAGGGGTGGAAGGGCCTAGAGACCAGAAGTGGGCATAGCCTGAAGGTAGGGAGGGGGACTCTGCTGTCCGATGAGACAGCTTTTAGGGAGGAGGTCAGAGAACTGGCAATGTGGTGCCAGGACAACAACCTCTCCCTCAATGTGATCATGAAGCTGATCGTGGACCTCAGGAAAAGGAGGGCCGAACAGGCCCCCATTAACATCGATGGAGATGTAGCGGAGCAGGTCGAGAGTTCCTTGGTGTCCACATCACTAACAAACTATCGTGGTCCAAACACACCAAGAAAGTCGTGAAGGGGCACTACAAAACGTTTTCCCCCTCAGGAAACTGAAAAGATTTGGCATGGGTCCCCAAATCCTCAAAAACTTCTACAGCTGCACCATCGAGAGCATCCTGACTGGTTGCATCACCGCCTGGAATGGCAATTGCTCGGCATCTGACCGTAAGGCACTACAGAGGGTAAGAGTGTACAGCCCAGTGCATCACAGGGACCACGTTTCCTGCAATCCAGGACCTATATAATAGGCGGTGTCAGAGGAAAACCCATAGAATTGTCAGAGACTCAAGTCACCAATGTCATAGACTGTTCTCTCTGCTACCGCACGACAAGCGGTACCGGAGCTCTAAGTCTAAGACCAAAAGGCTCCTTAACAGCTTCTATCCCCAAGCCATAAGACTGCTGAACAGCTTCTACCCCCAAGCCATAAGACTGCTGAACAGCTTCTACCCCCAAGCCATTAGACTGCTGAACAGCTTCTACCCCCAAGCCATAAGACTGCTGAACAGCTTCTATCCCCAAGCCATAAGATGCTGAACAGCTTCTACCCCCAAGCCATAAGACTGCTGAACAGCTTCTACCCCCAAGCCATAAGAGCTGAACAGCATAAGATGATGCTGAACAGCTTCTACCCCCAAGCCATAAGACTGCTGAACAGTTTCTACCCCCAAGCCATAAGACTGCTGAACAGCTTCTACCTCCAAGCCATAAGATGCTGAACATAAGATCTTCACCCCCCAAGCCATAAGATGCTGAACAGCTTCTACCCCCAAGCCATAAGATGCTGAACAGCTTCTACCCCAAGCCATAAGATGCTGAACAGCTTCTACCCCAAGCCATAAGACTGCTGAACAGCTTCTACCCCAAAGCCATAAGATGCTGAACAATTCATAAAATGGCCACCAGACTATTTACATTGACCCTCCATTTGTTTTGTCCACTGCTGCTACTCTCTGTTTATTATCTATAGTCACTTCACCCCTACCTACATGTACTCTCTGTTTATTATCTATAGTCACTTCACCCCTACCTACATGTACTCTCTGTTTATTATCTATAGTCACTTCACCCCTACCTACATGTACTCTCTGTTTATTATCTATAGTCACTTCACCCCTACCTACATGTACTAGTCACTTCTGTTTAGTATCTATAGTCACTTCACCCCACTTCACCTACATGTACTCTCTGTTTATTATCTATAGTCACTTCACCCTGTTTATTATCTACCACTACCCCTATACATGTACTCTCTGTTTATTATCTATAGTCACTTCACCCCTACCTACATGTACTCTCTGTTTATTATCTATAGTCACTTCACCCCTACCTACATGTACTCTCTGTTTATTATCTATAGTCACTTCACCCCTACCTACATGTACTCTCTGTTTATTATCTATAGTCACTTCACCCCTACCTACATGTACTCTCTGTTTAGTATCTATAGTCACTTCACCCCTACCTACATGTACTCTCTGTTTATTATCTATAGTCACTTCACCCCTACCTACATGTACTCTCTGTTTATTATCTATAGTCACTTCACCCCTACCTACATGTACAAATTAATCAACTAACCTGTCGCCCTGCATATCAACTTGGAACCAGTACCCCCTGTATTTAGCCTCCACACTGATAACGGTACTGGTACCCCCTGTATATAGCCTCCACATTGACTCTGTACCGGTACCCCCTGTATATAGCCTCCACATTGACTCTGTACCGGTACCCCCTGTATATAGCCTCCACATTGACTCTGTACCGGTATCCCCTGTATATAGCCTCCACACTGACTCTGTACCGGTACCCCCTGTATATAACCTCCACATTGACTCTGTACTGGTACCCCCTGTATATAACCTCCACATTGACTCTGTACTGGTACCCCCTGTATATAGCCTCCACATTGACTCTGTACAGGTACCCCCTGTATATAGCCTCCACATTGACTCTGTACTGGTACCCCCTGTATATAGCCTCCACATTGACTCTGTACAGGTACCCCCTGTATATAGCCTCCACATTGACTCTGTACCGGTACCACCTGTATATAGCCTCCACATTGACTCTGTACAGGTACCCCCTGTATATAGCCTCCACATTGACTCTGTACCGGTACCCCATGTATATAGCCTCCACATTGACTCTGTACCGTAACCCCCTGTTTATAGCCTCCACATTGACTCTGTACCGGTACCCCCTGTATATAGCCTCCACATTGACTCTGTACCGGTACCCCCTGTATATAGTCTCCACATTGACTCTGTACTGGTACCCCCTGTATATAGTCTCCACATTGACTCTGTACTGGTACCCCCTGTATATAGCCTCCACATTGACTCTGTACCGGTACCCCCTGTATATAGCCTCCACATTGACTCTGTACCAGTACTCCCTGTATATAGTCTCCACATTGACTCTGTACCGTAACCCCCTGTATATAGCCTCCACATTGACTCTGTACCGGTACCCCCTGTATATAGCCTCCACATTGACTCTGTACCGGTACCCCCTGTATATAGTCTCCACATTGACTCTGTACCGGTACCCCCTGTATATAGCCTCCACATTGACTCTGTACTGGTACCCCCTGTATATAGCCTCCACATTGACTCTGTACCAGTACCCCCTGTATATAGCCTCCACATTGACTCTGTACCGGTACCCCCTGTAAATAGCCTCCACATTGACTCTGTACCGGGACACCCTGTATATAGCCTCCACATTGACTCTGTACCGGTACCCCCTGTATATAGCCTCCACATTGACTCTGTACCGGTACTCCCTGTATATAGCCTCCACACTGACTCTGTACCGGTACCCCCTGTATATAGCCTCCACATTGACTCTGTACCGGTACCCCCTGTATATAGCCTCCACATTGACTCTGTACCGGTACCCCCTGTATATAGCCTCCACATTGACTCTGTACCGGTACCCCCTGTATATAGCCTCCACACTGACTCGATACCGGTACCCCCTGTATATAGCCTCCACACTGACTCGGTACCGTAATACCCTGTATATAGCCTCCACATTGACTCTGTACCGGTACCCCCTGTATATAGCCTCCACATTGACTCTGTACCGGTACCCCCTGTATATAGCCTCAACATTGACTCTGTACAGGTACCCCCTGTATATAGCCTCCACATTGACTCTGTACCGGTACCCCCTGTATATAGCCTCCACATTGACTCTGTACCGTAATACCCTGTATATAGCCTCCACATTGACTCTGTACCGGTACCCCCTGTATATAGCCTCCACATTGACTCTGTACCGCTACGCCCTGTATATAGCCTCCACATTGACTCTGTACCGGTACCCCCTGTATATAGCCTCCACATTGACTCTGTACTGGTACCCCCTGTATATAGCCTCCACACTGACTCGATACCGGTACCCCCTGTATATAGCCTCCACATTGACTCTGTACCGGTACCCCCTGTATATAGTCTCCACATTGACTCTGTACCGGTACCCCCTGTATATAACCTCCACATTGACTCTGTACAGGTACCCCCTGTATATAACCTCCACATTGACTCTGTACCGGTACCCCCTGTATATAACCTCCACATTGACTCTGTACCGGTACCCCCTGTATATAGCCTCCACATTGACTCTGTACTGGTACCCCCTGTATATAGCCTCCACATTGACTCTGTACTGGTACCCCCTGTATATAGCCTCCACATTGACTCTGTACCGGTGCCCCCTGTATATAGCCTCCACATTGACTCTGTACTAGTACCCCCTGTATATAGCCTCCACATTGACTCTGTACCGTAACACCCTGTATATAGCCTCCATATTGACTCTGTACCGGTATCCCCTGTATATAGCCTCCACATTGACTCTGTACCGGTACTCCCTGTATATAGTCTCCACATTGACTCTGTACCGGTACCCCCTGTAAAAAGCCTCCACATTGACTCTGTACCGGTACCCCCTGTATATAGCCTCCACATTGACTCTGTACCGGTACCCCCTGTATATAGCCTCCACATTGACTCTGTACCGGTACCCCCTGTATATAGCCTCCACATTGACTCTGTACCGGTACCCCCTGTATATAGCCTCCACATTGACTCTGTACCGGTACCCCCTGTATATAGCCTCCACATTGACTCTGTACTAGTACCCCTGTATATAGCCTCCACATTGACTCTGTACCGGTACCCCCTGTATATAGTCTCCACATTGACTCTGTACTGGTACCCCCTGTATATAGTCTCCACATTGACTCTGTACCAGTACACCCTGTATATAGCCTCCACATTGACTCTGTACCGGTACCCCCTGTATATAGCCTCCACATTGACTCTGTACCGGTACCCCCTGTATATAGCCTCCATATTGACTCTGTACTGGTACCCCCTGTATATAGCCTCCACATTGACTCTGTACCGGTACCCCCTGTATATAGCCTCCACATTGACTCTGTACCATGACCCCCTGTATATAGCCTCCACATTGACTCTGTACCGGTACCCCCTGTATATAGCCTCCACATTGACTCTGTACCGGTACCCCCTGTATATATCCTCCACATTGACTCTGTACCTGTACCCCCCTGTATATAGCCTCCACATTGACTCTGTACCGGTACCCCCTGTATATAGCCTCCACATTGACTCTGTACCGGTACCCCCTGTATATATCCTCCACATTGACTCTGTACCTGTACCCCCCTGTATATAGCCTCCACATTGACTCTGTACCGGTACCCCCTGTATATAGCCTCCACATTGACTCTGTACCTGTACCCCCCTGTATATATCCTCCACATTGACTCTGTACCTGTACCCCCCTGTATAATATAGCCTCCACATTGACTCTGTACCGGTACCCCCTGTATATAGCCTCCACATTGACTCTGTACCGGTACCCCCTGTATATAGCCTCCATATTGACTCTGTACTGGTACCCCCTGTATATAGCCTCCACATTGACTCTGTACCGGTACCCCCTGTATATAGCCTCCACATTGACTCTGTACCATGACCCCCTGTATATAGCCTCCACATTGACTCTGTACCGGTACCCCCTGTATATAGCCTCCACATTGACTCTGTACCGGTACCCCCTGTATATATCCTCCACATTGACTCTGTACCTGTACCCCCCTGTATATAGCCTCCACATTGACTCTGTACCGTACCCCCTGTATATAGCCTCCACATTGACTCTGTACCGGTACCCCCTGTATATATCCTCCACATTGACTCTGTACCTGTACCCCCCTGTATATAGCCTCCACATTGACTCTGTACCGGTACCCCCTGTATATAGCCTCCACATTGACTCTGTACCTGTACCCCCCTGTATATATCCTCCACATTGACTCTGTACCTGTACCCCCCTGTATAATATAGCCTCCACATTGACTCTGTACCGGTACCCCCTGTATATAGTCTCCACATTGACTCTGTACTGGTACCCCCTGTATATAGCCTCCACATTGACTCTGTACCGGTACCTCCTGTATATAGCCTCCACATTGACTCTGTACCGGTACCCCCTATATATAGCCTCCACATTGACTCTGTACCGGTACCCCCTGTATATAGCCTCCACACTGACTCTGTACCGGTGCCCCCTGTATATAGCCTCCACATTGACTCTGTACCGGTACCCCCTGTATATAGCCTCCACATTGACTCTGTACCGGTACCACCTGTATATAGTCTCCACATTGACTCTGTACTGGTACCCCCTGTATATAGCCTCCACATTGACTCTGTACTGGTACCCCTGTATATAGCCTCCACATTGACTCTGTACCGGTACCCCCTGTATATAGTCTCCACATTGACTCTGTACTGGTACCCCCTGTATATAGCCTCCACATTGACTCTGTACTGGTACCCCCTGTATATAGTCTCCACATTGACTCTGTACTGGTACCCCCTGTATATAGCCTCCATATTGACTCTGTACTGGTACCCCCTGTATATAGCCTCCATATTGACTCTGTACCGGTACCCCCTGTATATAGCCTCCACATTGACTCTGTACCTGTACCCCCTGTATATAGCCTCCATATTGACTCTGTACCGGTACCCCCTGTACATAGCCTCCACATTGACTCTGTACCGGTACCCCCTGTATATAGCCTCCACATTGACTCTGTACCGGTACCCCCTGTATAAAGCCTCCACATTGACTCTGTACCGGTACCCCCTGTATATAGCCTCCACATTGACTCTGTACCGGAACCCCCTGTATATAGCCTCCACATTGACTCTGTACCGTAATACCCTGTATATAGCCTCCACATTGACTCTGTACCGTAATACCCTGTATATAGCCTCCACATTGACTCTGTACCTGTAACCCCTGTATATAGCCTCCACATTGACTCTGTACCTGTACCCCCCTGTATATAGCCTCCACATTGACTCTGTACCGGTACCCCCTGTATATAGCCTCCACATTGACTCTGTACCGATACCCCCTGTATATAGCCTCCACATTGACTCTGTACCAGTACCCCCTGTATATAGCCTCCCCATTGACTCTGTACCAGTACCCCCTGTATATAGCCTCCACATTGACTCTGTACCGATACCCCCTGTATATAGCCTCCACATTGACTCTGTACCAGTACCCCCTGTATATAGCCTCCCCATTGACTCTGTACCAGTACCCCCTGTATATAGCCTCCCCATTGACTCTGTACCAGTACCCCCTGTATATAGCCTCCACACTGACTCTGTACCGGTACCCCCCTGTATATAGCCTCCACATTGACTCTGTACCGTAACACCCTGTATATAGCCTCCACATTGACTCTGTACCGGTACCCCCCTGTATATAGCCTCCCCATTGACTCTGTACCAGTACCCCCTGTATATAGCCTCCACATTGACTCTGTACTGGTACCCCCTGTATAAAGCCTCCACATTGACTCTGTACCGGTACCCCCTGTATAAAGCCTCCACATTGACTCTGTACCGGTGCCCCCTGTATATAGCCTCCACATTGACTCTGTACCGGTGCCCCCTGTATATAGCCTCCACACTGACTCTGTACCGGTACCCCCTGTATATAGCCTCCACATTGACTCTGTACCGTAACACCCTGTATATAGCCTCCACATGGACTCTGTACTGGTACCCCCTGTATATATCCTCCACATTGACTCGTTACCGGTACCCCCTGTATATAGCCTCCACATGGACTCTGTACCAGTACCCCCTGTATATAGCCTCCACATTGACTCTGTACCGGTACCCCCTGTATATAGCCTCCACATTGACTCTGTACCGGTACCCCCTGTATATAGCCTCCACATTGACTCTGTACCGGTACCCCCTGTATATAGCCTCCATATTGACTCTGTACCGGTACCCCCTGTATATAGCCTCCACATTGACTCTGTACCGGTACCCCCTGTATATAGCCTCCACATTGACTCTGTACCGGTACCCCCTGTATAAAGCCTCGTTATTGTTATTTTATTGTTTTACTTTTTATAATTTTTTACTTTAGTTTATTTGGTAGATATTTTCTTACCTCTTCTTGAACTGTTGGTTAAGAGCTTGTATAGTCAGCATTTCACGGTAAAGTCTACTCTTGTTGTATTCGGCGCATGTGACAAATAAAGTTGAATTTGATTTATCTCCTTATTCCCCTCGTCTCCTCTCCTTATTCCCCTCGTCTCCTCTCCTTATTCCCCTCGTCTCCTCTCCTTATTCCCCTCGTCTCCTCTCCTTATTCCCCTCGTCTCCTCTCCTTATTCCTCTCAACTGAGAGATAATTCCAAGCAAACAATACTCTCACCTAGGAGAGGAGATGAACAGAGAGGTGGAGAGAAATGTTCTCAAACTATTTGTGTGTATTCTTGTGAATTGTTAGATATTACACAACATCTGCTAAATATGTGTATGGACCAATACAATTTGAATTGATTTTTAGATAAACCCATATATCCATTTGGTTAAGCAGCCAGCAGCCCATTAGTTTCCACTCGAGGTCAAGTCAGTTAAATGTAGAACTATCTGTCATCATACTCAGTGTGTTTTCTGGTTCAGTACCAACTAACACAATCAAACGTTGAATGCTGATAAACCCCCATCAGAACAGAACCAAATGCGTTGTGACGGACGGGGCAGTTGTCCTCTGTTTGTACTTCATGGGTTTCCGTAGTTGAAAGTGTAAACAGTGGCGCATGCACCCTGTCGCTTTAAAATATCTTCTCTTTCAAGGTAAGAAAGCGTTTCTATATTAACTGCGTAACTCGCGTAGTTACACAAACCCGTTGTAATAGAGCAAACAACAGCAACCATAGCTAGTTAGTTTCTAGGATACAAACAAACCGACTATAACTCGCCTCTTTCCGTGGTTTGCTTGTTAAGCAGAGTATTGTAGTTTTGGGACACAACATGGAGTCTGTATATTGGTCTGTATATTGGTTGGGATGCCTTTTTGGCCGTTTTGGGATGACAGTAATGACTAGTTGTTTAGCGTACCTCCGTTATTTGGTGGTATGAGTGCCAAACATCTTCACATTTTTCAGCTTGAATAGCTGGTCCAAGTTGAATGGCGGCTTCCTGGGCATTAAGAAGGATCTGCATGTTCAACTTCTCCTGTACGGACAGATTCTGGTTCACTATACTGGATAGCTCCCCTGACTGATGACTGGCAGACACACTAGCTAGCTCCCCTGACTGATGACTGGCAGATACACTAGCTAGTTAGATAGCTCCCCTGACTGATGACTGGCAGATACACTAGATAGTTCCCCTGACTGATGACTGGCAGATACACTAGCTAGCTAGATAGTTCCCCTGACTGATGACTGGCAGATACACTAGCTAGCTAGATAGTTCCCCTGACTGATGGCTGGCAGATACACTAGCTAGCTAGATAGTTCCCCTGACTGATGGCTGGCAGATACACTAGCTAGCTAGATAGCTCCCCTGAGTGATGACTGGCAAATACACTAGCTAGCTAGATAGCTCCCCTGAGTGATGACTGGCAAATACACTAGCTAGCTAGATAGCTCCCCTGAGTGATGACTGGCAGATACACTAGCTAGCTAGATAGCTCCCCTGAGTGATGACTGGCAGATACACTAGCTAGCTAGATAGCTCCCCTGAGTGATGACTGGCAGATACACTAGCTAGCTATAGCTCCCTGAGTGATGACTGGCAGATACACTAGCTAGCTAGATAGTTCCCCTGACTGATGGCTGGCAGATAGCTCCCCTGAGTGATGGCTGGCAGATACACTAGCTAGTTAGCTAGTTCCCCTGACTGATGGCTGGCAGATACACTAGCTAGTTAGCTAGTTCCCCTGACTGATGGCTGGCAGATACACCAGCTAGCTAGATAGCTCCCCTGAGTGATGGCTGGCAGATACACTAGCTAGCTAGATAGCTCCCCTGAGTGATGGCTGGCAGATACACTAGCTAGCTAGATAGCTCCCCTGACTGATGGCTGGCAGATACACTAGCTAGCTAGATAGTTCCCCTGACTGATGGCTGGCAGATAGCTCCCCTGAGTGATGGCTGGCAGATACACTAGCTAGCTAGATAGTTCCCCTGACTGATGGCTGGCAGATACACTAGCTAGCTAAATAGCTCCCCTGACTGATGGCTGGCAGATACACTAGCTAGTTAACTAGTTCCACTGACTGATGGCTGGCAGATACACTAGCTAGCTAGATAGCTCCCCTGAGTGATGGCTGGCAGATACACTAGCTAGCTAGATAGTTCCCCTGACTGATGGATGGCAGATACACTAGCTAGTTAGCTAGTTCCCCTGACTGATGGCTGGCAGATACACCAGCTAGCTAGATAGCTCCCCTGAGTGATGGCTGGCAGATACACTAGCTAGCTAGATAGCTCCCCTGACTGATGGCTGGCAGATACACTAGCTAGCTAGATAGTTCCCCTGACTGATGGCTGGCAGATAGCTCCCCTGAGTGATGGCTGGCAGATACACTAGCTAGCTAGATAGTTCCCCTGACTGATGGCTGGCAGATACACTAGCTAGCTAGATAGCTCCCCTGAGTGATGGCTGGCAGATACACTAGCTAGCTCCCCTGAGTGATGGCTGGCAGATACACTAGCTAGCTAGATAGTTCCCCTGACTGATGGCTGGCAGATACACTAGCTAGTTAGCTAGTTCCCCTGACTGATGGCTGGCAGATAGCTCCCCTGAGTGATGACTGGCAGATACACTAGCTAGCTAGATAGCTCCCCTGAGTGATGGCTGGCAGATACACTAGCTAGTTAACTAGTTCCACTGACTGATGGCTGGCAGATACACTAGCTAGCTAGATAGCTCCCCTGAGTGATGGCTGGCAGATACACTAGCTAGCTAGATAGTTCCCCTGACTGATGGATGGCAGATACACTAGCTAGTTAGCTAGTTCCCCTGACTGATGGCTGGCAGATACACTAGCTAGCTAGATAGCTCCCCTGAGTGATGACTGGCAGATACACTAGCTAGCTAGATAGCTCCCCTGAGTGATGACTGGCAGATACACTAGCTAGCTAGATAGCTCCCCTGAGTGATGGCTGGCAGATACACTAGCTAGCTAGATAGCTCCCCTGAGTGATGGCTGGCAGATACACTAGCTAGCTAGATAGCTCCCCTGAGTGATGGCTGGGAGATACACTAGCTAGCTAGATAGCTCCCCTGACTGATGGCTGGCAGATACACTAGCTAGCTAGATAGTTCCCCTGACTGATGGCTGGCAGATAGCTCCCCTGAGTGATGGCTGGCAGATACACTAGCTAGCTAGATAGTTCCCCTGACTGATGGCTGGCAGATACACTAGCTAGCTAGATAGCTCCCCTGAGTGATGGCTGGCAGATACACTAGCTAGCTCCCCTGAGTGATGGCTGGCAGATACACTAGCTAGCTAGATAGTTCCCCTGACTGATGGCTGGCAGATACACTAGCTAGTTAGCTAGTTCCCCTGACTGATGGCTGGCAGATAGCTCCCCTGAGTGATGACTGGCAGATACACTAGCTAGCTAGATAGCTCCCCTGAGTGATGGCTGGCAGATACACTAGCTAGCTCCCCTGAGTGATGGCTGGCAGATACACTAGCTAGCTCCCCTGAGTGATGACTGGCAGATACACTAGCTAGCTAGATAGCTCCCCTGACTGATGGCTGGCAGATACACTAGCTAGCTAGATAGCTCCCCTGACTGATGGCTGGCAGATAGCTCCCCTTAGTGATGGCTGGCAGATAGCTCCCCTTAGTGATGGCTGGCAGATAGCTTCCCTGAGTGATGGCTGGCAGATATACTAGCTAGCTCCCCTGAGTGATGGCTGGCAGATACACTAGCTAGCTAGATAGCTCCCCTGACTGATGGCTGGCAGATACACTAGCTAGTTAGCTAGTTCCCCTGACTGATGGCTGGCAGATACACTAGCTAGTTAGCTAGTTCCCCTGACTGATGACTGGCAGATATACTAGCTAGCTAGATAGCTCCCCTGAGTAATGACTGGCAGATACACTAGCTAGTTAGCTAGCTCCCCTGAGTGATGACTGGCAGATACACTAGCTAGCTAGATAGCTCCCCTGAGTGATGGCTGGCAGATACACTAGCTAGCTAGATAGCTCCCCTGAGTGATGGCTGGCAGATACACTAGCTAGCTAGATAGTTCCCCTGAGTGATGGCTGGCAGATACACTAGCTAGCTAGATAGTTCCCCTTAGTGATGGCTGGCAGATACACTAGCTAGCTAGATAGTTCCCCTGACTGATGGCTGGCAGATAGCTCCCCTTAGTGATGGCTAGCAGATAGACTAGCTAGCTAGATAGCTCCCCTGAGTGATGGCTGGCAGATAGCTCCCCAGAGTGATGGCTGGCAGATACACTAGCTAGCTAGATAGCTCCCCTGAGTGATGGCTGGCAGATAGCTCCCCTGAGTGATGGCTGGCAGATAGCTTCCCTGAGTGATGGCTGGCAGATACACTAGCTAGCTAGCTAGCTCCCCTGAGTGATGGCTGGCAGATATACTAGCTAGCTCCCCTGAGTGATTGCTGGCAGATACACTAGCTAGCTAGATAGCTCCCCTGAGTGATGGCTGGCAGATATACTAGCTAGCTCCCCTGAGTGATTGCTGGCAGATACACTAGCTAGCTAGATAGCTCCCCTGACTGATGGCTGGCAGATACACTAGCTAGTTAGCTAGTTCCCCTGACTGATGCCTGGCAGATACACTAGCTAGCTAGATAGCTCCCCTGAGTGATGGCTGGCAGATACACTAGCTAGCTAGATAGTTCCCCTGACTGATGGCTGGCAGATACACTAGCTAGTTAGCTAGTTCCCCTGACTGATGGCTGGCAGATATACTAGCTAGCTAGATAGCTCCCCTGAGTGATGACTGGCAGATACACTAGCTAGCTAGATAGCTCCCCTGAGTGATGGCTGGCAGATACACTAGCTAGCTAGATAGTTCCCCTGACTGATGGCTGGCAGATAGCTCCCCTGAGTGATGGCTGGCAGATACACTAGCTAGCTAGATAGTTCCCCTGGCTGATGGCTGGCAGATACACTAGCTAGCTAGATAGCTCCCCTGAGTGATGACTGGCAGATACACTAGCTAGCTAGATAGCTCCCCTGAGTGATGACTGGCAGATACACTAGCTAGCTAGATAGCTCCCCTGAGTGATGGCTGGCAGATACACTAGCTAGCTAGATAGTTCCCCTGACTGATGGCTGGCAGATAGCTCCCTGAGTGATGGCTGGCAGATACACTAGCTAGCTAGATAGTTCCCCTGGCTGATGGCTGGCAGATACACTAGCTAGCTAGATAGCTCCCCTGAGTGATGACTGGCAGATACACTAGCTAGCTAGATAGCTCCCCTGAGTGATGGCTGGCAGATACACTAGCTAGCTAGATAGTTCCCCTGACTGATGGCTGGCAGATAGCTCCCCTGACTGATGGCTGGCAGATATACTAGCTAGCTAGATAGCTCCCCTGAGTGATGACTGGCAGATACACTAGCTAGCTAGATAGCTCCCCTGAGTGATGGCTGGCAGATACACTAGCTAGCTAGATAGTTCCCCTGACTGATGGCTGGCAGATAGCTCCCCTGAGTGATGGCTGGCAGATACACTAGCTAGCTAGATAGTTCCCCTGGCTGATGGCTGGCAGATACACTAGCTAGCTAGATAGCTCCCCTGAGTGATGACTGGCAGATACACTAGCTAGCTAGATAGCTCCCCTGAGTGATGGCTGGCAGATACACTAGCTAGCTAGATAGTTCCCCTGACTGATGGCTGGCAGATAGCTCCCCTGAGTGATGGCTGGCAGATACACTAGCTAGCTCCCCTGAGTGATGGCTGGCAGATAGCTCCCCTGAGTGATGGCTGGCAGATAGCTCCCCTGAGTGATGGCTGGCAGATAGCTCCCCTGAGTGATGGCTGGCAGATAGCTCCCCTGAGTGATGGCTGGCAGATAGCTCCCCTGAGTGATGGCTGGCAGATAGCTCCCCTGAGTGATGGCTGGCAGATAGCTCCCCTGAGTGATGGCTGGCAGATAGCTCCCCTGAGTGATGGCTGGCAGATAGCTCCCCTGAGTGATGGCTGGCAGATAGCTCCCCTGAGTGATGGCTGGCAGATACGCTAGCTAGCTAGATAGCTCCCCTGAGTGATGGCTGGCAGATACGCTAGCTAGCTAGCTAGCTCCCCTCAGTGATGGCTGGCAGATACGCTAGCTAGCTCCCCTGAGTGATGGCTGGCAGATACGTTGTTAGCTGAGCTCCCCTGAGTGATGGCTGGCAGATACGGGACCTGAGCTGCTGTGTTAGCTAGCTCCCCTCAGTGATGGCTGGCAGATAGACCTGAGCTAGCTCCCTGAGTGATGGCTGGCAGATAGACTAGCTAGCTAAGTGCAGCAAGTGAAGTTTTAAAACACTGTTCCATCGAGTTTATCAATGCTTTGCTATGTAAGATCTGATGATGAGTGTGTTGTGATGTTTCAGGGACCTGATGATGAGTGTGTTACTGTGTGTTCTGATGTTTCAGGGACCTGATGATGAGTGTGTTACTGTGTGTTCTGATGTTTCAGGGACCTGATGATGAGTGTGTTACTGTGTGTTCTGATGTTTCAGGGACCTGATGATGAGTGTGTTACTGTGTGTTCTGATGTTTCAGGGACCTGATGATGAGTGTGTTACTGTGTGTTCTGATGTTTCAGGGACCTGATGATGAGTGTGTTACTGTGTGTTCTGATGTTTCAGGGACCTGATGATGAGTGTGTTACTGTGTGTTCTGATGTCTCAGGGACCTGATGATGAGTGTGTTACTGTGTGTTCTGATGTTTCAGGGACCTGATGATGAGTGTGTTACTGTGTGTTCTGATGTTTCAGGGACCTGATGATGAGTGTGTTACTGTGTGTTCTGATGTTTCAGGGACCTGATGATGAGTGTGTTACTGTGTGTTCTGATGTTTCAGGGACCTGATGATGAGTGTGATACTGTGTGTTCTGATGTCTCAGGGACCTGATGAGTGTGTTACTGTGTGTTCTGATGTTTCAGGGACCTGATGATGAGTGTGTTACTGTGTGTTCTGATGTTTCAGGGACCTGATGATGAGTGTGTTACTGTGTGTTCTGATGTCTCAGGGACCTGATGATGAGTGTGTTACTGTGTGTTCTGATGTCTCAGGGACCTGATGATGAGTGTGTTACTGTGTGTTCTGATGTCTCAGGGACCTGATGATGAGTGTGTTACTGTGTGTGCTGATGTCTCAGGGACCTGATGATGAGTGTGTTACTGTGTGTTCTGATGTCTCAGGGACCTGATGATGAGTGTGTTACTGTGTGTTCTGATGTCTCAGGGACCTGATGATGAGTGTGTTACTGTGTGTTCTGATGTTTCAGGGACATGACGATGAGTGTGTTACTGTGTGTTCTGATGTTTCAGGGACCTGACGATGAGTGTGTTACTGTGTGTTCTGATGTTTCAGGGACCTGACGATGAGTGTGTTACTGTGTGTTCTGATGTTTCAGGGACCTGACGATGAGTGTGTTACTGTGTGTTCTGATGTTTCAGGGACCTGACGATGAGTGTGTTACTGTGTGTTCTGATGTTTCAGGGACCTGACGATGAGTGTGTTACTGTGTGTTCTGATGTTTCAGGGACCTGACGATGAGTGTGTTACTGTGTGTTC
>NC_088413.1:4085933-4090933 GCF_034236695.1 Oncorhynchus nerka | reverse complement strand
CCCTGACCCTAACTCATCTTCTCTGTTCACTCTACAAGGTGACCTTTAACCCTGACCCTAACTCATCTTCTCTGCCCTGTTCACTCTACAAGGTGATCTTTAACCCTGACCCTAACTCATCTTCTCTGTTCACTCTACAAGGTGACCTTTAACCCTGACCCTAACTCATCTTCTCTGTTCACTCTACAAGGTGATCTTTAACCCTGACCCTAACTCATCTTCTCTGTTCACTCTACAAGGTGATCTTTAACCCTGACCCTAACTCATCTTCTCTGTTCACTCTACAAGGTGACCTTTAACCCTGACCCTAACTCATCTTCTCTGTTCACTCTACAAGGTGATCTTTAACCCTGACCCTAACTCATCTACTCTGTTCACTCTACAAGGTGATCTTTAACCCTGACCCTAACTCATCTGCCCTGTTCACTCTACAAGGTGATCTTTAACCCTGACCCTAACTCATCTTCTCTGCCCTGTTCACTCTACAAGGTGACCTTTAACCCTGACCCTAACTCATCTACTCTGCCCTGTTCACTCTACAAGGTGATCTTTAACCCTGACCCTAACTCATCTTCTCTGTTCACTCTACAAGGTGATCTTTAACCCTGACCCTAACTCATCTTCTCTGTTCACTCTACAAGGTGATCTTTAACCCTGACCCTAACTCATCTTCTCTGTTCACTCTACAAGGTGATCTTTAACCCTGACCCTAACTCATCTTCTCTGTTCACTCTACAAGGTGACCTTTAACCCTGACCCTAACTCATCTACTCTGCCCTGTTCACTCTACAAGGTGACCTTTAACCCTGACCCTAACTCATCTTCTCTGTTCACTCTACAAGGTGATCTTTAACCCTGACCCTAACTCATCTTCTCTGCCCTGTTCACTCTACAAGGTGACCTTTAACCCTGACCCTAACTCATCTACTCTGCCCTGTTCACTCTACAAGGTGATCTTTAACCCTGACCCTAACTCATCTTCTCTGCCCTGTTCACTCTACAAGGTGATCTTTAACCCTGACCCTAACTCATCTTCTCTGTCCTGTTCACTCTACAAGGTGACCTTTAACCCTGACCCTAACTCATCTTCTCTGCCCTGTTCACTCTACAAGGTGATCTTTAACCCTGACCCTAACTCATCTTCTCTGTTCACTCTACAAGGTGACCTTTAACCCTGACCCTAACTCATCTTCTCTGTTCACTCTACACGGTGATCTTTAACCCTGACCCTAACTCATCTACTCTGCCCTGTTCACTCTACAAGGTGACCTTTAACCCTGACCCTAACTCATCTTCTCTGTTCACTCTACAAGGTGACCTTTAACCCTGACCCTAACTCATCTACTCTGTTCACTCTACAAGGTGACCTTTAACCCTGACCCTAACTCATCTTCTCTGTTCACTCTACAAGGTGATCTTTAACCCTGACCCTAACTCATCTACTCTGCCCTGTTCACTCTACAAGGTGATCTTTAACCCTGACCCTAACTCATCTTCTCTGTTCACTCTACAAGGTGATCTTTAACCCTGACCCTAACTCATCTTCTCTGTTCACTCTACAAGGTGACCTTTAACCCTGACCCTAACTCATCTTCTCTGCCCTGTTCACTCTACAAGGTGATCTTTGACCCTGACCCTAACTCATCTTCTCTGTTCACTCTACAAGGTGATCTTTAACCCTGACCCTAACTCATCTACTCTGCCCTGTTCACTCTACAAGGTGACCTTTAACCCTGACCCTAACTCATCTACTCTGCCCTGTTCACTCTACAAGGTGACCTTTAACCCTGACCCTAACTCATCTTCTCTGTTCACTCTACAAGGTGATCTTTAACCCTGACCCTAACTCATCTTCTCTGCCCTGTTCACTCTACAAGGTGACCTTTAACCCTGACCCTAACTCATCTTCTCTGTTCACTCTACAAGGTGATCTTTAAAATCCTACTGACCCTAAATCATCTAAGGTGATCTTTAACCCTGCCCTGTTCACTCTACAAGGTGATCTTTAACCCTGACCCTAACTCATCTACTCTGCCCTGTTCACTCTACAAGGTGATCTTTAACCCTGACCCTAACTCATCTACTCTGCCCTGTTCACTCTACAAGGTGATCTTTAACCCTGACCCTAACTCATCTTCTCTGTTCACTCTACAAGGTGACCTTTAACCCTGACCCTAACTCATCTTCTCTGTTCACTCTACAAGGTGATCTTTAACCCTGACCCTAACTCATCTTCTCTGTTCACTCTACAAGGTGATCTTTAACCCTGACCCTAACTCATCTTCTCTGTTCACTCTACAAGGTGATCTTTAACCCTGACCCTAACTCATCTTCTCTGTTCACTCTACAAGGTGATCTTTAACCCTGACCCTAACTCATCTTCTCTGCCCTGTTCACTCTACAAGGTGATCTTTAACCCTGACCCTAACTCATCTACTCTGCCCTGTTCACTCTACAAGGTGACCTTTAACCCTGACCCTAACTCATCTTCTCTGCCCTGTTCACTCTACAAGGTGATCTTTGACCCTGACCCTAACTCATCTTCTCTGTTCACTCTACAAGGTGATCTTTAACCCTGACCCTAACTCATCTTCTCTGCCCTGTTCACTCTACAAGGTGATCTTTGACCCTGACCCTAACTCATCTTCTCTGCCCTGTTCACTCTACAAGGTGACCTTTAACCCTGACCCTAACTCATCTTCTCTGTTCACTCTACAAGGTGATCTTTAACCCTGACCCTAACTCATCTACTCTGCCCTGTTCACTCTACAAGGTGACCTTTAACCCTGACCCTAACTCATCTTCTCTGCCCTGTTCACTCTACAAGGTGATCTTTGACCCTGACCCTAACTCATCTTCTCTGTTCACTCTACAAGGTGATCTTTAACCCTGACCCTAACTCATCTACTCTGCCCTGTTCACTCTACAAGGTGACCTTTAACCCTGACCCTAACTCATCTACTCTGCCCTGTTCACTCTACAAGGTGACCTTTAACCCTGACCCTAACTCATCTTCTCTGTTCACTCTACAAGGTGATCTTTAACCCTGACCCTAACTCATCTTCTCTGCCCTGTTCACTCTACAAGGTGACCTTTAACCCTGACCCTAACTCATCTTCTCTGTTCACTCTACAAGGTGATCTTTAACCCTGACCCTAACTCATCTACTCTGCCCTGTTCACTCTACAAGGTGATCTTTAACCCTGACCCTAACTCATCTTCTCTGTTCACTCTACAAGGTGACCTTTAACCCTGACCCTAACTCATCTTCTCTGCCCTGTTCACTCTACAAGGTGATCTTTAACCCTGACCCTAACTCATCTTCTCTGTTCACTCTACAAGGTGACCTTTAACCCTGACCCTAACTCATCTTCTCTGTTCACTCTACAAGGTGATCTTTAACCCTGACCCTAACTCATCTTCTCTGTTCACTCTACAAGGTGATCTTTAACCCTGACCCTAACTCATCTTCTCTGTTCACTCTACAAGGTGACCTTTAACCCTGACCCTAACTCATCTTCTCTGTTCACTCTACAAGGTGATCTTTAACCCTGACCCTAACTCATCTACTCTGTTCACTCTACAAGGTGATCTTTAACCCTGACCCTAACTCATCTGCCCTGTTCACTCTACAAGGTGATCTTTAACCCTGACCCTAACTCATCTTCTCTGCCCTGTTCACTCTACAAGGTGACCTTTAACCCTGACCCTAACTCATCTACTCTGCCCTGTTCACTCTACAAGGTGATCTTTAACCCTGACCCTAACTCATCTTCTCTGTTCACTCTACAAGGTGATCTTTAACCCTGACCCTAACTCATCTTCTCTGTTCACTCTACAAGGTGATCTTTAACCCTGACCCTAACTCATCTTCTCTGTTCACTCTACAAGGTGATCTTTAACCCTGACCCTAACTCATCTTCTCTGTTCACTCTACAAGGTGACCTTTAACCCTGACCCTAACTCATCTACTCTGCCCTGTTCACTCTACAAGGTGACCTTTAACCCTGACCCTAACTCATCTTCTCTGTTCACTCTACAAGGTGATCTTTAACCCTGACCCTAACTCATCTTCTCTGCCCTGTTCACTCTACAAGGTGACCTTTAACCCTGACCCTAACTCATCTACTCTGCCCTGTTCACTCTACAAGGTGATCTTTAACCCTGACCCTAACTCATCTTCTCTGCCCTGTTCACTCTACAAGGTGATCTTTAACCCTGACCCTAACTCATCTACTCTGCCCTGTTCACTCTACAAGGTGATCTTTAACCCTGACCCTAACTCATCTTCTCTGTCCTGTTCACTCTACAAGGTGACCTTTAACCCTGACCCTAACTCATCTTCTCTGCCCTGTTCACTCTACAAGGTGACCTTTAACCCTGACCCTAACTCATCTACTCTGTTCACTCTACAAGGTGACCTTTAACCCTGACCCTAACTCATCTTCTCTGTTCACTCTACAAGGTGATCTTTAACCCTGACCCTAACTCATCTTCACTCATCTGTGCGTTTCACTGTGAGGTCTACACCTGTTGGTTAAGGGCTGGTCAGTCAGCATTTCACTGTGTGTGTGTGTGTGTGTGTGTGTGTGTGTGTGTGTGTGTGTCGTCTTCAGTGTGTTTGTGTTCAAGTTGTATAATCTGTGTTTTACTTTTCCTTCTGTCGCCAAGGTAACCAGGCTGACGAGAGCCGCATGGCGTTGCTAGGCAAGCTAGTCTCCATGGCGATCGCTGTGGGCAGGGTCCCCATCCTGGAGTGTGCTGCTACCTGGTTACAGGTTAGAACACAATAACACACACCTTCACTTACCGAGGACAGGACAGGTCTATGTTATCAATAACACACACCTTCACTTACCGAGGACAGGACAGGTCTATGTTATCAATAACACACACCTTCACTTACCGAGGACAGGACAGGTCTATGTTATCAATAACACACACCTTCACTTACCGTGGACAGGACAGGTCTATGTAGTGATATAGGTTATCAATAACAC